>NW_004950236.1:0-6732 GCF_000317375.1 Microtus ochrogaster
ATATGTATATATACATATATATATTACTTTTAAAACCAAGAATTTTCACAACTTGTATTCCATTTTTTTGAGCCCCATCCAGAGGGATGGCCATAACATGAGATTCTGCCACATTTAGGGTCATCACTCAAAAGATTTCGGTCATTTGTGTATGTTCAAGTATGTGTGCATGCTCCCTGCGTAGGAGGATACACACATGTGAGCCTGTGGAGGCCAAAAGTCGATTTTAGCTTTTTCTATAGATAACACGCACTTCACCTTCTGAGGCAGGATCTCTCACTGATTCAGGGCTCCATACGAGAGCTAGACTGGTTGGCTAGCAAGCCCTGTGGATCTTCCTGGCTCTAGCTACCCCAGTGCTGAGGCTACAAACATTTGCCCCCATGCCTGGCTATTTTCCATGGGTGATGAGCATTGAATTCAGACACTCATATTTGCAAAGCAAATATTTTATCAAGTGAACTGTCCCTCATAACCCTCAAAGTCCTTTTACTTTTCGTTTTCCATCATTGTATAGACATTATTATAAACAGTCTGATTTTTAAAATGTAAATCAAGTTGTCCTTTATCTATTTTAATGATCTATACTACGTCATTGAAAAAAAGACATCACTAACTAAGCCTAGCATTGGAAGATTGTCTTGATTATGTATTTCACATGGTTTGTATCCAAGCTGCAGGGTTTGTTTGTTGCTGTTTTTCTATTGAACTTTATCATAAATATATTCCATGATATGTTTTCATAATTAATATGCAAATAGATGTATAGTTTATAATTAATTTCAACTGGGCACAGTGAAGAACTTGAAAACCTCAGCATGGAGGCATCTTTTTTGGTAGAAGTTCAATGAAATCCCCCAAATGTCTTTGTTTTTGCAAGCCATAATTTGCAGATTATTAATACAATAAATCCTTGTTGTCTGCGAGAGTTGGCATCATACCCATGAACTCCTGTGCAGAGAGCTCACAAAAAAAAGAAAAGGAAAGAAAAAAAGCATGTGGTTTCAGTGTATGCCCATAACCTGCTTCTGACACCACAGTATCGCGGCCTTTTATAGACGCTATAATGGCCTCGGCCAGAAGCAGCTGCCGTTGTTAGCCACAGGAGAGAATCCACACACAACCTCGTGAGAGGAGGCCTGAACCAGATTGGACTTCTGGATTCGCAGTCTTTAGTTCAGGAGAGCACTGTCGATGGCGCATTTTTACCCAGGGGGAAAAATATTTGATTTCTGACAAGGATTTCAGAAGTCAGTGTCCATGCTTCTTGGCTCCTTCAGTGGGAGGTTCAGTTTGGTGACAGGGCTATCTAAAGTCAACTGTCACTTAAAAGACAGAGCTAGGCCTCAAAGCCAGTGCTAGCATTTTGGTTTATCTGTCCATGTCCTTCCCACTCTTTCCCCAGTGCACACATGCGCACTCGCGCGCGCGCGCGCACAGACACACACACATACACACACACATTCTCCATCATGGGCTTTTTGGGGGATCTCAAGGAGGGGCAGCAGGAGAATTTGGCAGCACCTGCTCTTGTATGTCACACCATTGAGCTTCACGTCTGGACTTAGAACTAACGCGCTGATGACCCCATTCCAGAATTCCTCCTGTCACACGCTTCTGAGGGGGTGTGGGGGGAAGCCACAATAAAATCAATTCCATAAAGCGAAATGTACTCCTTTTGAAATCATCACAAATTCAGCTGGACCAGTTGGAGTTAAAGAGCTGACAATACCAAAACACTGAGACAGAATCGCTGGTGCTTATGGAATTAGGGTTCACCTTCCTGAGAGCACCTTCATGCCAAGCAACAACCAATATCCCAGTGTCGCTGGAGGGAACAATAGCGCCCTGCATTTCTGGGAAGATTTAAATCCAAGATCCTAACTGCTCGACATCATTAAAAATCTCCAGGCAGTTTTCATGAGAGCAAGGGGGTGGCTGCCTGAGGTTTTGGCTGACAGTCAACCCAACTAATTACATTCTGTCTACTGTGTCCTCCTGCAGTTTCAATTGGATGTGTTATTTTATTTTATTTTATTTTTACTTCCCGTCCTAATCTGAATGTAGGGATGCTGTGCGTTCCTGAGCAGATACTGGCGTTCTCCCTGGTAGTAGAGGCTTTGCAGAAAGATGTGCTTTCTCCTCATAGAAAATTTAGTAGACATTAAATAGTTCTTCCAAATGGTCCTCAGACCCTGCCAGGACTATGTTTGTAGGCAGCAACATATTTATACTGTACTTTCCCCTCACCGTGTTTGGGCACGAGAAGGGATGCTTGACCCCAAGGTGATGATGTCTCACTTAACAGCATCACGCCAATGGCCCCTGAACACTCTTCTCTCCTCCCCGGTTGCAAGCTTTACTATTGGTATTACCGGTGGATTACATAGACAACCACACATTTTAAGGCCCAGTTACCAGGGAGAAAATGCCCTGCCCACTCATCTACTCACTGGACCATAGGTAAAGCCGTTTGGCTATCTATCCGTCCATCCATCTACCCATCTTTCTGTAAGCCAAACAAAGAGAACGTGGGATTTATTAAAGTCCCGATTTTTGCTCTTCGGTAGAATTGGTCTGTGAATGTCACCAGATGTGGCCATCCCTAGACCACCACAGAGCTCTTTGGTGGGGAATCCAGGAAACAAAGCACCTAATTCTCTCTCCTTCCCCTCACTTCCCCATTGTGGTCGCCAGCTCTGGGACTTTCATTACATATGCTGTATCATAACTAGACACACAGTAGAGCAAGTGAGGGAGATCTCGAAAATTCTTAGACCCTGCTATTCTTACCCCTTCCTCTGTGTTTGATAGAAAGAAATTGGACCCTTGCACATAAAACATTTGAAGCAAATTTCTTTTTCCTTAAAAATACATTAGCAAAATGTTTGTTGCCCCCCGCCAAACTGGGGAGTTGGATCAGTGGTTAAAAGTGGGGCAAAAGGGCCTAAGGTAAGGTTCTAGCAGTCATGTGACAAGCCAGAGAACTTGACACCTTCTTCTGGGTTCTCTGCACGAGTACATATATATGCATTACACTCATACAGGAACGCACATACACTCCTGTATGGGCACATCATATACGTGAGTAAACAGTTTCACTTCACGTGTTCTTTTAAAATTAACGAAAACATTTTAAAAGGCCTCTGACTAGTATTTTGAAAGGGCTGTGCTAGAAGCTAAGCAAGATCTTGACTCTGATTCTACAACCTCATCTAATTCTCAGTGCGACCTTGCCTGGAATCCTTCTTAGATCGTTTCTGTCCAGTTACTGTTCTGTTGCTGTGAAGAGACACCACGGCCATGGCAACTCTTATAAAAGAAAGCATTTAATTGAGGGCTTGCTTACAGTTTCAGAGGTGTAGTCCATTATAATCGTGGCAAGGAGCACGGCGACATGCAGGCACAATTGGTGCTGGAAAGGTGACTGGGAGCTGGACATCCTGCTCTTTAGGCAGGAGGCAGAGAGAGACACCGGGCCTCCAAGCCCACTCTTCCTCCAACAAGGATACAACCACATCAAGAAGACCACACCTCCTAACCCTTCCAAACAGTTCATCCGCTGGGGACTAAGCATATAAATATAGGAGCCTATGGTGGCCATTCTCATCCAAACAAGCACATTATCTTAGAGATGAAGAAAGGAAGGGCCATAAGAGGGCTTATCTGCCCAGAGTAGGAAAGGATGGAATTGGGATTCATTGGGAATTCAGCCTGCACTATTCATCTCTGAGCCGTGCCGCCTCCTCTGGACCTTGCACTTAATTCATATCTCATGCCTTGAACATCCATCTCCATAGCAGTCAAAAGCGTAGTCCTTTCAGCCCCTCCTTAAATGAAGATTTGGAAGAACGAGAAATAAGATTGTCTTTTGTGTGTTAAGCTATCAGCCTACACTTGGAAAATCGGAGCAGAGGTACTCTGCATCATCTGGAAAGGGCTATCTTTCTTTTGCTTTTTTTTCCACACTGATGTGATATTTTAACCAGCTCCTTCTCAGTCATAGTTGCGTCTACGTTGCCTTTGGGCTGTCCACATACTTGGTGCTTCTCGGGCTGGATGCCAGAAGAGAACACATTGCTCGGAGGACAACTTTTCTTAAAGAAAAGGCATCAATTAGAGAGAATTACATTTTCCCTGGAAACAATGGAAGTGTATTCTTGAGTGTAATATTACCAAAGATGAAGCTGGAAGAGAGATGTCTTTCAACCTGGCCAACTACAAGTGATGGCTTTATCCTTGTACGGGTAGGGATTGCTCAGATGTCTCAACCTTAATGTGACTTATCAATTGGCCATATAACCATTACACTGCTCATTTTAAATCACTTGATTGCCTTTTGATGGGGACCATCCAGCCCTGTCATGGTCACACCTATAGGGAAAAGATGTTTTCTAGGTGACAGCTCCTTTCATTGTATGCCAGTTCCTGGAGTATTTCAAGCACTTCTTGTCAAGAATTGTGTTCCTATGACTGTCCCTGACACCAGCCCCCATCAGCACAACCATTTGCCTCCTGAGACCTAAGCCTGAGAGGCCCACATGATCCCACAGCCAGTCCAAGATGCACACTTTCTCTCTGAGCACTTCTAAAAAGCCTCTCTTCGAGACATGCATCTGTCCCCTGGACACTGCACACAGTGTCCTGTGAGTCCCTCGTCTGTGATAGGAATCGCTGTGGCTACAGTGAAGCGAAACAAGAAGTTTGATTATTCTTCTCGGCTCCATGTTTCTGGTACCCAAAGCTGTGGTTCTCTGTGAGGGCCGAGCTGAGTGATGCTGATATACTTTTTATATCATCTTCACATGAGAATCTCCATTTGCAAGACAAAAGAAGCATAAAATATGAAATTTCTGCAAAACTGGAAGTGTGGAATTTGTGTTTATCAGTATGTGGTAAATGTCAAAATAATAAGTCTCTCCAGGGAACAAACAGTCTCCTCTGGAATTCTTGCCAGGGCTGTTATGAGCACACACTGCCAGGCCGTGTTCAAGGCACAGAGTGGAATCCCCCATGCCTTCTCTTTGGCTGAACATGTTTGTGATTGAAAATTCAGACATCAGTGACAAAGTGATCTCTAGAACAAATCCTCAGAGGATTTGAGATGGTTCTGTTCACTATAAAGAAGGAAGTCAAGAGACGGCAGTTGCCTCCAGACTTCATAAAGCTCAGCTACTGTGTGAAATACATACAGAATTGAGATCCCAGGAAAGACAAAAAAATAATTAAAAAAAAGAACACTTAGGTAATGTGTTCTAAAGGGAAAAACGTATTCTTGAGTTAGTAGAAATAACTTCTTGGTGTGACTCTATGTAGATCACTCTTAGCACAAATGAAAAATTATAATATTAACCAACTAGCCAGGTGGTTAATGTTGAGTTAAACAGTCAGTGCTTAAATGAAGTCTGAGGAAGGAGGTAAACAGTCAGTGCTTAAATGAAGTCTGAGGAAGGAGGCCTGGGCTGAGCCAGGAACAAGTGTGGTTCTTGCCTGAGATTTCACTGGATCTAGTAAAACAGACAAATTGCATGCAGAAAACAGTCAGAAAATACAACATCTAGACCCAAGATGGGGTTATGTCAATGGTTCTTATGCCAAGGCAATTTTGCCCCGGAGGGATAAGGCAGTGCCTAGACAATAGGGGTATTTATGAAAGAGGGTTGGCTACTGTCATTGATACTGCCAAGCTTCCTACAATGCATGAATAGCCTTTTCCATAAGGAATTATCTGGCCCCCAAAGGACTTGTATGGAGTGTGTATACCATCCTGCTATAGGACTGGGAGAAATTCGGCTCCAGAACTGGATAGGAAGGGGATTGGTGAAGTCACCAGAGGGGAAATCTGAAAAGGGTATCTAAAGGCGAGTGGGACAAGCCATGGTGATTGGCTTGCCTCTTTTCTCACCACTAGCACTATCAGCTGCTGTCTGCCTTGGTTTCCCTCTTGTTCAGTATCAGACATGTATCAAAGCCACGTTAGCATTTAAAGAAATCGTTATTATGTCCCGGGACCTTGTGAGTACTTCCCAGGCCTTCAGTCATTTGTCTGTGCTCAAATGTCTCTGAGCTGGTTCCATTTTAAACATAACAAAACTGAGTCACGGGAGGCCACTCTTTCTCCATATCACACAACTGGGAGATGCTGAAGCTGGATGTTGAGTCCAAGTGCTGAGATTTCAACCGTGACGTCATTGCGCCCTCTTCTTCATTGGAGGTCTTTTACCATGCACCCAGGGATTAGACTTTGTTCAGGTGCTTTCTGCAAAGAAGTAATGAAGTGTATCTTTGCTGAGTCCCTTACCCAGATGTATGCTGGGGTCAGCAGACACACCTGAAAACATCCCAGAGAAGTAAACTTGTCCACCATCTCTCTTCTGGCTCTGAGTGACACCTTTTCAGCTCTGGTGGACAGTGGGAGAGGGGATTTTCTCTCTTCTCTGGGACACAATTTTTGATAATAAGAACTAGACTAGTAAGCATAGAATTAGAGCTTAAAATACATCAGACAAAGTAAATTTCAGATTGGTTAAAAAAAAAAATATGTGCTTTGAGACCAGCCTGGTCTACAAGAGCTAGTTCCAGGACAGGCTCCAAAGCCACAGAGAAACCCTGTCTCAAAAAACAGAAAGAAAGAAAGAAAAAAAAATATGTGCTTTGAGACCAGCCTGGTCTACAAGAGCTAGTTCCAGGACAGGCTCCAAAGCCACAGAGAAACCCTGTCTCAAAAAAAGC
>NW_004950237.1:0-6724 GCF_000317375.1 Microtus ochrogaster
TTCATTCTTCTACATGTTGATATCCAGTTATGCCAGCACCACTTGTTAAATATGCTTTCTTTTTTCCATTTGATATTTTTTGCTTCTTTATCAAAGATCAGGTGTTTGAAGATGTGTGGATTGATATCCGGGTCTTCTATTTGGTTCCATTGGTCCTGTCTGCTCTTATGCCAATACCAGGCTGTTCAGTACTGTAGCTCTGTAGTAGAGTTTGAAGTCAGGGATTGTGATACCTCCAGAAGTTCTTTTATTGTACAGGAGTTTTTTGGCTATCCTGTTTTTTGTTTTTTTGTTTTTGCTTTTCCATATGAAGTTGAGTATCGTTCTTTAGAGGTCTTTGAGGAATTTTGCAGGGCATTGCGTTGAATCTTTCTGGAACTAGCTCTTGAAGACCAGGCTGGCCTCGAACTCACAGTGATTCGCCAGCCTCTGCCTCCCAAGTGTTGGGATTAAAGGCACATACTGCCACTGTCCAGCTTTTTTAGTTTTGAAATAAGTAAGGTCTCTCTATGTATCCCTAGCTGTCCTGGAGCTTGCTGTGTAGACCAGATTGGCCTTGAATTTACTAAGATACCTCTGCCTCTGCCTCCTGAGTGTTGGGATTAAAGGCATGAGCCACCATAACCAATTTAAAGGCCAATCTGATGGAGGCATTTTCTCTGTAGAGGTTCCCACTTCTCAGGTACTTTAGCTTGTATCAAGTTGACAAAAAACTAATCAGCACAGCTACCCCTGGGGGAAGAGAACTGGGGTCCAGGATGGCTGCACCTGGATTCTCTTGCTTATATCCCTCTGGCTGCAGTTCTGCCTCCTGCTCTCCTCACGGCCCTAGCTGATGCTCCCATGGTGTACAATGGGGAATTGCAACGCCAGCCCCAGATCCAGGGGATAAAGATGACCAAGTAGACAGTCAGCTTATTTATAGACTGCTGGAGCTCAGCTGTATTTCTGACCCAGGGCTTCAGGCTCTCCTCCAGAGGAGTGGTCTGGTCACTAATCCCATTTGGGTGATGTCAGGATGGATGATGGTTTGGTCAGAGGTGGGGGTATAGCTTTTTCTGGTCAGTTTTGGATCTTTCCTGGCCCCTGTGGCTCTACCACTCTCCACTGGTGTCTAGATACTTGTGTGTGTGTGTGTGTGTGTGTGTGTGTGTGTGTGTGTGTACATGGCCTCTTACTTGTATAATATACCATTATATAGGTACCCCCCCCAACCCCGACTGGTGTGTGTATCTGACTGAATCAAGAAGCCAAGGGAAGAGGGCCAGGGGCTAGGAGCCACAAGGGTTTTTAGGAGTCACCAGCTGCCTCCTGCTCTCTAGGCAAAGCCTGCAGGCTGTGTGTGGTCTCTGGTGGTCTGTGGGTGTGGTCCCGCACAGCTCTGTCCCTTTCCTGGGGTCCAGACACCAAAGAAAACTTAAGAGGAATTGAACTTAAGAGGGCTCCCCTGGACTCACACATCCCAAGAACTGGGACCCTGAGCATGCAGCCTTGCGGGCCGGGGTTGCAGTTCCCCATTGTGGCCTCTCGGGGGCAGCAGTAGGCTGGTGCAGTGAGCCTAAGTGCGGGGCTGGGAGCTGCAGACCTTACTTAGGCACCTGGGGTTTCCACTAAGACGCAGCCCCTTTAAGAGTTGCCCATGGACATCCTTTGTTTTCCTCTTTTCCTCATTCTTCCCGTTCCCTCTTCTTTTTTCCTCACTCAGAGACCTTCAGCAAAAAATGGTTTCCTTGTTCTGCTTTCCCTCCTGTCCTCTGGGCTGCAGATGAGATGGGGAACCTTGGCCC
Organism: Microtus ochrogaster; assembly: GCF_000317375.1. Lineage (NCBI taxonomy): Eukaryota > Metazoa > Chordata > Mammalia > Rodentia > Cricetidae > Microtus > Microtus ochrogaster. Next base: position 1,788 of record NW_004950237.1, read on the forward strand.
CATGTTTAGTACCTGGCCCACACTTTGGGGCTCTTATGATTTGCATCCTTTGGTTGGGTTGGAGCTCAGAGATTGGAGGATGGGACCCAGCAAGGGGCCATTATCTCTCCATCTTTGATGGGCTAGTGTGTATCTGGGCACACCTGCAAGGGGCAATGGTGCCAGTTACCATGTGGTTGTCTGCCTGGGATGGTGTTAATTAGTCATGGGCTGATTCTCCCTGAGCGGGTCAGAGTGAGACGCCAGGTCCCTGGTTATGCAGTTATAGAACGGCATCAGTGGGACTCTCAGAATGGCACATGGTTCCGATGGAATCTGGCTTTGCTCCCACTACCCCTAGGAGAATGGGCTGGACCAGAGGCTGAGCTGATTCAGTGAGCGCTCTGGGCCAGCAGGGGGCCGTCTGGGGTTCTTTGGCGTCTCTCCTCTGCTACTTTGGTTCTTGAATTCTCTTTTTAAGTTAGGAAATCTCACGGACACCGCACCCTCCCAGGCACCACGGGCTCCCTAAGGCGCTTGAAAGCTAGAGCCGCCCAATTGCCACCAACAGCAATTGGGTCACCTCTTGATTTGCTCGGGGCTTTGCAAATCCTTATGGTTGGAGAACTGCTGCAGAATGGGCGGCGGGCTATTGGGGGTGGTCTGGGGTGTAGGTTCGGGGCCGAGAACTGCTGCGATCTCATTCCCGGCCCAGCCTCCTCAAACGCTCCCCCTGTCCTTCAGCTGCATCTTCCTCGGAGACCCCAGGAGGGTGACAAGGAGGCGGGAGCTCGGGGTCTCTGCGATTGGCCGGTGGGGCGGGGTCCTCGAGGGGCGGGGCCGCGCTGGATTGGCCGGGTGCGCTCGGGGCGCAGCGGGCCGGCCCGCAGGTGTCTGGCCGAGGGGTGGGAGCCAAGCTGCGCGCCCGCTGCTACCGCGGACCCGGGAGGGGTGGGAGCCCGCCGGTGTGATGCGGATGGGGTGTCCGGGAGCAGCGGGCGCGGATCGCTGACAACGGCCGCAGCCAGTGAGCCTGGCGGCGGGGGCCTAGGCTCCCCAGCGCGATGCGCCGTTCCAGCACTGATGAGTCCACATACCGGCGCAGCCCTTCTCCGGAGAGCAAGGAGCCGGGCTTCGCGCGCGGCGGCCCCTTTAGGCGCTGCAGCAGCTTGTACGGGCGCGCGGGCGCCGGGGACGCCGGGGATGCGGGCGGCGGCTTCTTCGGCCTGCACACGAACCCTGGCCCCAAGGCGGCCCAGGAGCGCTATACGACTCCCAAGGGCAACAAGTATGTGGTCTTCTACCTAGACCTCTCCTTCATCTTCCTTCTAGAGCTGAAGCGCTGCAGCATGGCGCGCGGCTGCCTCCAGGGCGTCAAGTACCTCATGTTCGCCTTCAACCTACTCTTCTGGGTGAGTGCGGGGGTCTGAAGGACCGGGGTTCGCTGCTTTGCCAGTGGCTGCCAGAAGCCCTTTCCTCTCTTCTCCTCTGCTGTGGAGACAGGGTGTGTGCGCACGTGCTCACAGGACCGGCTGGTACCCAGCCTTGCCTCTCCTGGACTCCAGGCGTAGAACTGATCACCGCTTCTGTGCCACTGAGCCATGGGTGCCTTCCTCAGCCTCCTCCCGGTCTTTCCTCTTTAGCCTACGTCCTTCCCTCGCCCCTTTCACACACTGCCCCTCTGGGAGATTGACCTACCAGGTCCTGGTCCCCCTGGATCCAGAAGATCAAGGGTATGTGTACTGCCCGACCGATTAGGGTCTAGGAACGTATCACAGACACTGGCCACGGACTCTTCACGGACATGGGTGACATCTGGCTCCCTGCCACCTCAGCAGAGACTCCAACTTTTGCTGGGGTATGCTGAGGTTGCTCAGACACTGGGTAACGTTCAGTTGGGGCTTGCATTATGGTAGAGCAGGAGATGACCCCCTCCAGTCTGGATAAAGGACAGTTTGCACACCCTCACCCCCTACTCCATAGTAAGTGTCACATCTGATTACCACCTGGTGTTGGGGCTTGGCTGAACCTGGAGCCTGAGCGGAGGATGCTGGATTTGATTAGAGGTGACCCTTTATTACCTGGGCATAGATAGCCTGGTGGTTCACTTACTAGCTAGGAAGCTTGGAGAATGGTACCCAAGGTCATTCCATATTCTACCTTGGTTCCTGAGCCAACTTTCTGAGAGTGGGTGTGACTGAGGTTGAGGGTGTGGTTGGGAGCAAGGGAGTGTGGGAGTGGGAGGATAGGGGGCATCACTGGGATCTCCACTTGCTGCTCATTTGCATGCAGTCCAGTTCAAGTCAAACGTGCAGAAACCTAGGTCCACCTTCCTGACCTCCCTTTTCTTATGGAGCTGGGATTTGCTGGGACTCTGGGCTGCCTATGGGCAATAGTCCAGGGAGGTTGCTGCCCCATCTATCCCATCTTCCCCCAGCCCCATCTCTGCCAGAGGCTCCTAAGGGATAGGCCAGGTCTGGGAGTACTCACGTAGCAGGTGGGTATGAGCAGTAGGTGTGGGCTGAAGCTGTAAGCAGCCTGTATAAGGGTAATGCTTCTGTTTGAGGGACTTCAGTGGGCACCAGGGTATCTCTGACACTGTGACAATGGGGAGGGGGTGACTGTAGGCAACAGTATGACAGGTGGACAAGGCTCAAGAACTGCAGATGACAAAGTGACAAGTGGATGGGTGTAGCACTGTGACCAGACCTGACAGCTGTAGGTCACTATGATGGCAGTAGGCTGCGGAGGTGCAGAAGGAGGGTTAGGAAGCAAGAGTGTTGGGCTGGGTAACAGTGGGGTAGTGTTGGTTTGGGGAGGCTGAGGCTGCTACTGAGCAGACACATTCCACTGACCAGGGGATAACATCCTCTACCAGCGAAAGAAACGATCAGAACCCTTCCCGGCACAATTCCTGTGCTGAGAAACCCAGTTTCCTCCTCTTACCCACATGTACCTTCAGCCTTGCAGACAGGCGTGCATGCCTCAGCACCAGCATGGCTTTGTCTAGACATACCTGTGCTGGGCTTGGCAGAGTCCATCTGGGCTAGCAAGTGTGAGAGTCCGTCCATCTGGCCTGGTCAGTATGATGTCAGTCCACATTGTCCCTGGTATCTGTGAACTCAATCCCCCTCCTGCTGGTAACGGGCTGTGGGCGGGAGGGCCAGGGCACCCCCTACCTGAGCCCCTGATGACTCTTGCAAGAGAGGCTTTGACTCCCACTTGCCACCTAAAATGTATGACCAGCAGACAGGACCCCAGCCTTTGCTATGTGTCTTGCCTCAGTTTCCCAACAGAGTTAACCAGGCAACTAGGGTCAGAGCTGCACTGACCCCTAGACCTGTGTGGGGACCTGAGACGCCCATTCCCTCCTTCAGCAGATAGGCTCTCTCTGGGCAGTGATGCTCAACTCTACTGAGCACTTGGCTAACCTGCTTTTGAGGTGCGCACAGGGCAAGGGCTTAGTTGGTTGGGGGTTGGGGGTGCCTTGGGAAGTAGGCTGAGCACATGGCCCTTGAACACAGTTGAGTGGGTAGGTGGTGTTGGGTGCTGGCGAGCAGCCCCTGGGACCCCCGTCTCAAGCCTCTGAGGCTGCACTGTCAGCTGGGCCTCTGCCAGCGAAGCTCTTCCTGTAATGGAAGTTGAGGTCCCCAGGGATCGGAGGGAGTCAGTGAAGCCTGGTTCTTCCTGTCTCCTTTTTCCTTTGCCCTCCCTTCCCCTGCCCTGGGCTCAGGGACCCATCCACCTTCCTGGGCAGCTACTGTGGTGTAAGGGGCTAGTCTGAATGGGGCTGAGCTCCTCAGCAAGGCCAGGGCATTTCCATGGCTCTTCTGTATCCAGGTGCCAGAGACGCTGCTGGCCAGGCCTTGGCCATGTGGTTGGCTCCTCCCATAATGCACTGACCAGTCGGAGACCCTTCCTGTACTGCTGCCAGGCAGGTGACCCTCCCCAGTCCTTAGTCTAGCACAAGGTACAGCTGTCCCCTGCATGGTATGGTCAGTGTCTGTTTGGGCAGACAAGATGGAGGTTAGAGTCATGCCTGTTACCCAGACATTCTGTGACCCAAGAAGATCCTGTATTTGTTTGTTTGCTTTTTTGAGACGGGGTTTCTCTGTGTAACAGCCCTAGCTGTCCTGGAACTAGCTCTTGTACACCAGGCTGGCCTCGCATTCACTGAGATCTGCCTGCCTCTGCCTCCCGAGTGCTGGGATTAAAGGCGTGCGCCACCACCGCCTGGCGAAAATCCTGTATTCTTGGCATTTCAGATTCTCCATCTTGATCATGCAAAGTGACCCAAAGGTGTGTGGATCAGGGTCCCCCAGCTCCCACCCAGGTGGCCTGTAATGACCTGAGCTGGAGGAGGCATAGGAGTCAAGCTCCACTTTCCTTTCCTTAAGGGAGGGTACTGGAGCCCCACCCTGGCCCTGCTCTGCTTGGGCTGTCAGCATTACAGACTCAGTACCTGCCTTGTGCAGTCCCCAAGGAAGGTCCTGCCAGGCACATGGGTCTGCCCCCACATTGGCAGCAAGTTGCAGGACACATGCCTTGCTAGGCCCTTGGTCGTCTATTGCCATGATGAGCTGATGTGGTAACTGATGAACAGTGGTCCTGGTGTTGGCCGCTGGCACTTTTAGTCTGGTGGGTGAGGGGACCAGGACTGGGACCAGGGACTGGGGGACCTCTCTGCTTCCTGTAACAGCCTATATTTGTGTTGGGGGTGGCAGGGAACTGCCCATACAGAAAGTCACAGACTAGTCTGTGCTTTGGGATGTTGGTGGCTCCAGCAATGTCCTGAGTTGGAAGAAACAAAGTTATGTTTTTAAAGTATTTTGAGACAGTCTGTCTCACTTAGCCCAATCTTTCCTTACTTATGATGACACTGAACTCCTGACCTTGCTGCTTCTACCTTTAAAGTGCCAGGAATACTGGCGTGCGCTACTACACATGGTTTATGTGGT
>NW_004950238.1:0-2146 GCF_000317375.1 Microtus ochrogaster
ACCTGTCTTTTAACTGGAGAGGATACCTTCCAAAATCTCCAGCAAACACTTAAAAAACTGAAGTTAGTATTAGATCATCTACATTTAATATTATTATGCACACATGTCAACGATAAAATTTACTTCTTATTTTTGGCATAGTACAAAGTTAACAAAAATAAACAATGAAAACTGAGAAATTAGGACTCTGTTATCTTAACTATGTTGATATTTATGACCCAGACATATGGAAAACACACGCACACACACACACATGCACACATAATCTTGTTAGCAAATGCACAGATATGAAAGTCTGTTTTCAGATCGCAGCTTATTATCTTCCAAATAAACACAAATTTCATAAGAAATTGTCTAAATTGAACATTAGAATCTGAAGCTACCAAGATGAATAGAACACAGAGTTGGACTGATTACAAAATTAATTATCTGCCTCAGAAAAAATAACAGGTTGACATTTTAAAAATTCATTCTGAGGGAAAAGAACAGATTGAGGAGATCTCCACATAATCTCGGGAAAGATATAGTTTTCAATGAATGTGAATTAAATTTCATTTTATGCAAGGTTCTTGCTACTGCATACTTTTTGATTTGTGTTATAACCCCCTCTCTATAGAGGCAGCTTTGATTTGATTTTCATTGCCTTGGGCAAGCATGATTGAGGACCCATAAGACTGTAGAAGATGTTGATTGATTCTTTTGATCCTGGGAGATAATAGAAAGTGTTTAAATTGGTTGTGTTAAAAATCTGAGGATGAATTGAGACTTTAGGCAACTTGCATAGAAGATTTTTAATCTTTGATTTGTTCAAATTTGTAACAGAGGAAACAGAAAAGATTTGTATCTCTTCTTGTCAAAAACCTTTCTATTTCACATCAATCATCTTTTTTTTTTCCTCCTTAGCTTTTCTGTTCCTGTGTGAGCCTTTCAGTCCTCGAAAAAGAGATTTGGGGGGTATTGCTAAAAGTAAAAAAAGATATCAAAGTCGCATATAAATCCAAATTTAAACCATGGATAAACTGGAATCATTCCCAAAACTTGAAAAAAAAGAATGTGGAAAGATGAAACATATATTGTGGTTTTCTTCAGTTTTCAACATCACTCATCTCCCTTTGAGTACTATAGGTTGTGTTGAGAGCAGTTCTCAGAGCTCTTCTTGTTAACTCATAAAATTCTGACCTTCAAAAATCAATATTAATTCCATTCTGACTTGGAAATTATAGTAGTAGCAATGTGATAGTGTTAGGGACCTTATTTATATATCAGTGGTTGTCCCAGACAAGGAGTTCAGTGAAGACTAGCAAGAATCCTTGGGATACTGTAATATATAGGGTTCTCTGACCCTTGGTAGGTGTCTGTCACTCAAATCATGTGAATAGAAAGCAGGGAGGGGGGGATGTTGAGTGCCATGTGCTTCTTTGATTAAGATTCACTACCTTTTTAAAAAAAGACTTTACATATGTGTGTTGGTTTTTTGGTGTGAGGGTATGAGTATGTGTGTGTTAGTTTTCACAAAGGCCAGAGGAAATCAGAACTCCTGGAGCAGAAGTTACAGGTGAATGTGAGCTGATGTGTGTGGATCCTAAAAAACAAATTTTGTTCCATTTCAAGAGAATTATGTGCCCTTCGCCACAGAGTTATCACTCCAGTCCAGATTTGGGCTTTTAATTTCTTACATCAATTACTATTAAAATCAGGTACAATAGCCAATTGTTTTCACATAGGAACACTGGCACGATGAAGAAGACACATTGGTCTTGAGGAAGGTTCAGTTTTGATTGTGTATTTTTGGAAAAGTTTCTAGAAAAGGGTTAAGTGGCCAACTCGCTGCATCAGAGGTAGGAAGTGAACAAAAGAAATGATATGGATTGCTGTTAAGTAGTTAGGCTCGCTAAAACTTCAGGAACAGCTCTGAGGGTGTCTCATTCATGATCACACTATACATACTCTTTCTCTTGTATAAGCTGTGATGTGAAGACTGTAAAAATGACACCTTAATGAACACAGATATGTGATCAATACACAAGAATATGTAAATCTCAGTCTAGATTGAACTTGAGCAAACAACAAGATCTGTGAGCTGTAGGTTTATTGTCAAGTTCATTGTAAATTTTTAGAATCATAGTATTTCTTAAATATTTTTTTT
>NW_004950238.1:3396-4018 GCF_000317375.1 Microtus ochrogaster
AACAATAAAAAAAAAGCCACTATGGGGTTAGGGAGAAACATGGTGCTAGGGAAATTCTCAAGAATCCACAAGGATGACCCCAGCTAAGACCCTTAACAACAGTGGAGAGGGTGCTCAAACTGGCCTTTCCCTGTAGTCAGTTTGGTAAATACTGTAACTATTATCATAGAGGCTTCATCCGGTAACCATGAAACCAGATGCAAAGATCCACAACCAAGCACCAACCTGATCTCAAGGAATCCAACTGAAGAAAGGAAGGAGGGAATTTAGGAGCAAGGGAGGTCAAGATCATGAGAGAAAACTCTATAGAGACAGCTGATCCAAGCTCTGGGAATCTCATGAACTCGACAGCTCTGGAATCTCCAAGAGACCAAACTAGGACCTCCATATGTGAGAGACAGTGGTGAAGCTTGGACTCTCTGGGGGTTCCCTGGCAGTCGGACCAGGATATATTCCTCATGCTTGAGCTATCTTATGTGAGCCCATTCCCTATGATGGGATGCCCTGCTCAGCCTTAATGTGTGGGGAGAGGCTCGGTCCTGCCCCTACTTAATATGCTAGACTTTGTTGACTCCCTGTGGGAGTCCATACCTGTTGGGAATAGTCATAGTGGATAAGAGGT
>NW_004950238.1:4463-6718 GCF_000317375.1 Microtus ochrogaster
ACCTGGATGGAGGTGGGCGGTCCTTGGACTTCCCACAGGTCAGGGAACCCTGATTGCTCTTCAAGCTGATGAGGGAGAGGGACTTGATCTGGGAGGGGGACGGAAATGGGAGGCGGTGGCGGGGAGGAGGCAGAAATCCTTAATAAATAAATAAATTAAAAAAAAGAAATAAAATAAAAAATCATAAAAATTTAAAAAAATAAAAAATAATAAAAAAATAAAAATTATGTCTTTACACTAAAAAAAAAGAGGTGGGCTGGGGGAGTGGTAATAGGGATCAGGAGGAGGAGCAGGAGGGAGAACTGTGCTTGGAATGTAAAATAAAATTAACATCAATAAATAAATAAATAAAAATTTAAAAAACATTTCAATACTTTTTGACTTCTAATTTCTGTTCACCGTTAAAGTAATAGGTCTCCCATTGATAACAGTTAGCTTAGAGGCCCAAGAAATATAGCCAATGTGAAAATATATTTAAAAAAATCTTCCTCAGTTTTCACAATGATTTCTGATAGAAATATGCATAAACAGAAGAAAAGCTATAATACTGAAAATTAGAGGATTAAATATGAGATTTCCAGTACAAATTCAGCCATTATTTGAGCTGATTATTTATTTTGTGCAAGTTGAAATTCTCTTTTGCTGTGTAATAAACTGAAGACTGTGTCCTTTTGTTTTTACTCTTCAGCGCTTTAACATTTTTGTCTAGATGCGTTCAACATTTGAAAAGTATTTAGGTAAGGAGTTCTGTCACCATTCAAACTAGGTGAACTTCACAATGTTTGCTGAGTACCTAGCCAATACAAAATGCTAAGCCAGAAACACTCACCCTCCATGTCTGCAGGGCTTGCTGAGTCATGGGTCTTCAGATCTGCAATGAAAGTATCCTCCCCTCTTGGCTCACATTCCCTCAAACTGTAGCTTTTACCACCTCTCAGACTCCATCTTCAGGCAGGCAAATTCCTTGGTACAGTTTGGATCTTAAATGCTTTACCCCCTCCCACATCCCACCTCACCAAATTTCATGTGTATACGATTGGTTTATTTTAGCCAATACCACTTTAGGTAGTGGGATCTCATTGGAAGAAGTTATATCACCACACCAGACCCACAAAAGGCACCTTAGGACCCCAGTGCCTTTTTGTTCTTTGTGGGATGCAATGAGAAGATTTGTTCTACCACATACCCCCATATATGATACTCTGATTCTCCACAGACACACAGACACACCCAAACCAAATGGCCATGGTAGAAATCTCTAAGAGCTGACTCATAACACACTGGAAAAATATTTTAAAAGTGAATTTATCAAGCATTTTGTCACAATAATGAAAAGGTGTATAAATAATTGTAGCATTTTGGTTGGTTTGGGCTATGATATGTTCCATAAATGTTAAATCTATATCAAACTGTATCACAGATTACGATTATTGCACATCAAAGGAGAATTGTTGTGAACCACAGATTCATTTTGTTACTAAAAGTAACAACGGAACAGGCAAGTTCTCTAAGCAAAATTGTTCTAAAGATGGAGAAGTATAAAATTCTTCAACATTCACAAAATAAATAATCATCTGTAATGATGGCTGAATTTGTGCTGGAAATGACATATATAATCTTCTAGTTTTTTGTATTATAGCTTATGTTTTGTTTATGCAGATTTCTATAGTAAATCACTATGAAAACTGAGGAAAATAGATCTTTTTATATATTTTCACTTTGGCAACATCTCTTGGGCCCCTTTAAGCCAGCTGTGTTCAACAGGAGATCTATTACTTTAATGTTGAACAGAAATTAGAACCCAACAAATATTGTAATGTATTTTTAAACAATCTATTTGTTTCCCTATGTGTTTATATCATGATATTGTATTACTATCTTTTGTGATACATTATTCTCAAGCCTTTATTTGTATGTTAGTACATCTTATCTAAATAAAGTATTCTGACCTAAGCTTGATAATTTAGGCCATAGAAAAGTTAGTTACTATTAAATTCTCTATGTTATGAATCTAAAACAGGAAGATGATCAAGAAAGGTACAATGAAAGGCAATTGCCTCTTTGATTTTTGCTTTTAATAAACTTCTATTTACAATTCAAAAACAGGAACTATGTTTATTTATCCTGCAGCAGATGGGACCAAGTATAGAGACACACTTCCAAGCAATATGCAGGGTGTGAGAGACTTTAGAAGACACAGAACTTAGAGGAATGTGTGCGTCAAATCCCTCCCACCTCTTCTCAGGGAATCCTGT
>NW_004950239.1:0-1884 GCF_000317375.1 Microtus ochrogaster
GAAGTAGAGAAGGAAGTAGAGGAAGAAGAAGGAGGAAATACAGAGAAAAAAGAGGAAGTAATGAAGAAAGAAGGAGGAAGTAGAGGAGGAAGAAAGAGGAATTAGAGGAAGTAGAGGGAGTATAGAAGAAAGAAGGAGGAAGTAAAGAGGAGGAAGAAAGGTAAGTAGAGGAAGTAGAAAAGAAAGTAAAGAAGAAAGTAAAGAAGAAAGAAAGAGGAAGTAGGGAAGGGAGTAAAGGAGGAAGAAGGGAAGTACAGAGGAAGAAAGAAGAATTAGAGGAAGTAAAGTAAATAGAAGAGGAAGAAGGAAGTAGAGGAGGAAGAAGGAGGAAGTAGAGGAGGAAGAAGGAGGAAGTAGAGGAGGAAGAAGGAGGAAGTAGAGGAGGAAGAAGGAGAAAGTAGATGAGGAAGAAAGAGGAAGTACAGAGGAAGAAGAGGAAGTAGAGGAAAAAGAAGGAGGAAGTAAAGAAGAAAGAAGGAGGAAGTGAAGGAGGAAGAAGAGGAAGCAAAAAGATAGAAAGAGGAAGTAGGAGGGAGAAAGAGGAAGTAGAGGAGGAAGAAGGAGGAAGTAGGGAAGAAAGAAAGAGGAAGTAGAGGAGGAAGAAAGAGGAAGTAAAGGAGGAAGTAAATATAACACCACACGTGTGACAGACACAACACACATACCGGATATGACGCGCATGACAGATGTGATACGCATGGCGCATATGTCGTGCATGGCAGATATTATACATGTGTGACACACATGACAAATGGGGCATGCATGACAACCCCCTGAAAAGGTATGAGGCAGGAGCCACTAGCTGACATACAAGAATCTCGGTGTATCCTGAAAAGCTGTTTGTGTGTGTTGGGGTGTGAGTATATCTCATGTATTGGTGTGTGTGGATACACATGGAGGCTATGGTAAACCTCAGATATCATGCTTCTGGTTCCGTATACCTGTTATTGGAAAGGGAAACTCTTATTGCCGTGAAGCTCAGTTCAGCTAGGGTGGCCGACCAGGGAGCCCAGAGATCCTCCAGGTTCCAACCGCACAAGATCCTCAAGGTTCCACCTGCACAAGCCCTGTCCCTGGCTCTTGCTGTGTTTTGGGGTTTGGTTGGTTGACGGGGGAGTCTGCTCTGTATGTGTGAACACCATTGGTGAATACAGACACTGTCTGGGCCTGTGATTGGGCAGAACAGATCTAGGTGGGGAAAAACTATCCTGAGTGCTGAGAGAAGCCATGGAGCTACTGCCAGACAGGCCGAAATCTGCCCCCCCCCATCACTCAACACAGCACTCTTCTGATTTTTGTCAAGATTACAGAGTTTCTCTGTCACCCTGCATGGGGAGGTGCGTCCCATCCCATGTAGTCACCGAATAGTGATGTGTGGTGCCGACTAGAAGAGAAATTCCCCAGGTGAACAAGCTGGTTACCGACTTCCAGGGATTCCTCACATCCAAAGTCAGCATGGTCACTGGTGTCGTACCAGGAAAACAGAAAGCTTACCTGCCAATCACTTCGTCGCTTACAGCCTCCCTTTCACTGCGCTGAATCAGGCATAGCCCTGAGCAAAGTAGGCAGCAGGCCCTCAGAAAACGGCCACTGCAGTCACCCAGTGTTTAGTTCCATCTGTACCTTTTTCTCTTCTCCATCTGACTGCCTTCTCTCCCGGCCAGCCTCTGTGCCTGAAACACGGTGGATGCTTGAGGGTGCACTGGTTGGAGAAACACTCTCCCTGCAGGGCTCAGGCTGTCCTGTCTCAAACACCACCCTACTCCACAGCCAACCCCTCCCCTGCCCAGAGTGCAGAAGTCACATTCCCACCTCTGAGTCTCAGTCTGACTCCTCTGCATCCTAAAGAGGGCCCTGCTGTGCTGCTGACTGCCACCTAGGCTT
>NW_004950239.1:2969-6717 GCF_000317375.1 Microtus ochrogaster
TGGCTATCCCTATATAAGCTGCCCCTGAACACAATAAAGGGGGCATTCTTGGGGCATTCTGGCATCAAGGATGACCTGTCTCTCTCTGTCTGGGCATCTTTGTGTGTTTCGATCTCCAGCCCCATGCCCAGTTCACGAACTGTACGGTGGCGTTTAGAGCACAGACAGGTGTGATATGCCACAAGGGAGAAATCTACAGAGACAGCTGAACCAAGCTCACAGGAACTCACAAACCCTAGACTGGCAGCTGTGCAAACTGCATGGGATTGAACTAGGTCCTCAATATGTGGGAGACAGTAGTGAAACTTGCACTATCTGTGAGTCCCCTGGCAGTAGGACTAGGATCTATCCCTGGTGCATGAGCTAGCTTATTGGAGCCCATTCCCTATGGTGGCAGGCCATGCTCAGCCTTAATGTGGGTGGTGGGGATTGATCCTGCCACAACTTAATGTGTCAGACTTTGTTGACTTCACATGGGAGCCCTTACCAGTTGAGAGAAGTGGATGGGGGTGGGCTGGAGGGGAGGCAGAAGTGGGCAGGAGGAGGAGGAGCAGAGAACCATGGATGAAAAGTAAAATAAAATTAAAAAATAAATTAAAATAAAAAGACAAAGTGGTGACTGTGGCAGATTGGTCTATGCCCACCCTGTTGCAAGCATTTCCCATGGGCAACTGAGTCTCATGGACCTGTTAATGGGAGTGCTTCTGGGTCACTTTGCCTGCCTGATTTTTTGCTCAGCACGCTCCCCAGTCAGGTTCTGCTCTACCCCCACACTGGCTCTAACTAATCAGATTTGTTAGGTGTAGTTACTTTCAGCTCTGCAAGGTCTCATAGTCATTCAGGTCCTGCACCAGGACCTGCTTTACTGCCACAACCATGACACCTGCAAGTATTCTATCCTAAAATTCTCATATACACCAGCTACCAGAACAGTGACTCTACCTGCTGGTCAATCAAGATTATCATACCTATGACGATCTCCTAAGAATTTTAATGGAGGTGAATTATTTGATAACTTTAAACTTTAGACTGATTAATAAATAAATAAAAATGTTTACAAATTGTAAACCATTTCCATGCCAATGGCAGGTAATATTACTATGCAGGTGATTAAAAGTCTTCAGTTCTCTGCTATACATGGAATGCCAGAAGAGATAGACAATTTAGCTGGGATGAATGCATTTTTAACTATAATTGTTATTAGTCTAGTAATTTATACCTTATCCCTAAAAATGGTTTGATAACAGTGTTAAAATAGGAAACTGACTAAAACAATACAGACTTGGCAAAAAGGTAATGAGAAATTGATAGACTACAAACAATGGAAGGGGTTATGGAAAATTATCAGAAAGAACACCAAATTTGATAAGTTATTTTCATGCCATAAAGATATTCACAAAGGAAAACAAGGCAGCCTTGACACACAAGTAAAAAGCTTTAGAGACGTCTATGAAGGAAGAAAACAAAGAAACAAACAAACGAACAATAAAACCAACTGATTTAATGAAGGCTTTGGAAGCAGTCACAGTTCAGGAAGTTCAGACCTTACAAAAGGCAACTACTAATAGATTCCAAGCCCTAGAAGAACTTATCAAGATTGATAGAAAGAACATTCAAATATAGATGATAATTACTAGAGGGGAGTCTAACTCCCCATTACCTCATAGAATTAGAGATGAGTTGCCTAAGGTTGTTAGTCCACCTGCCATAATTTATCCTGTTACTGTTTATGAAAGACCAGCAAATAACAATTGTCCCAATTGATATGCAAACTGCCAATGGGAACATATGAAAGATTTAAAAAATATTAAAGAAGCAATAGTTTTTCATGGTATGCATTCGGCAGATGTTAAATACATCATCTTCTAAGAATAGAATTACTCCAAATGACTGCAATCAATTAGTCTCAGCAGGATTAGATTATGGTCCTTAGTTACAACGGAAATGCTATCTGACAGAAGTTGCTAAGTCCCTTGAACAACAAGATAAGATTAGAGATTTTGAGACTTCCTAAGATCAAATCCTTGGCAAAGGCAATTATGCTAATATAAATAGTCAGGCTATATACATGAGCACACCTTGCCCCTCTGCCATACAGTAGCCTTGAATGCTTGTAACAAGATTCATGAAATAGGAAAAAGAATTGAGTCATATATTAAAGTTATGCAAGTCTGAAAAGACTCCTTTACTGACTTTTTACAAAGATTGACTAAAGCTGTAAACATATTGATATCAGATCAAGAAACTAGACAAGTACTAATTGGATCTCTGGTTTTGAAAATTCTAATTTTGAATGCATAAAGATAATTAGATCTTTAAATGTCAGATCAACACCCAAATATGAATTGAGTCTCTTAACTATAGTGATGAAGCGTGGATAGGAGAAGCAATTTCAAAATCCTCAAGAGACATCAGAGTGCCAAATGTTTTACCTGTGATAGAACAGGCCATGTGAGAAGACATTATAGGTAGGACTTTCCTAGAAAAATGTTTCTTCTAGGGATGACACAAATACAAGGTCCCAGCCTTTTGGATTATGCAGAAAATATGACAAAGGCTGACATTGGACCAAGGAATGCAGATCAATGTAACACTTTACCAGTGGGAAACACCTTGGAGGGCCTCTCAAAGGTTCCCATATCAATTATGGTCCAGTCATTCCTAGTTACTGTGAAGGACACTCCTCCACAGAACAATTAGAAAATCCATTGCCTATTGTAAACAATATTACTTCTCTGGATAAAAGAACGATATTGAAGATGAATAAAAAATTCCAGGAGGAACCATAAAATGAACATTTTGGTAGATTTCTATAAGTGATCAAAGACCCAAGCATAGGGTATGAATAAATGATGCTGTAATTGAAGGTCCTTGGACACAGGGGCAGATGTGCATATAATTACAGCAGAATCGTGGCATCCAAATTGGCCTCTTCAGGAGGTAGATGAAGGTTCTTAGAGATTGAAACTCTATCACATGTAAAAGAAAACATGAGATGGGTTGACAGTATAGGGTCAGAAGGGCAGAGAGAAAAATTGATGACATACATGGCTAATGTAGCAGTGTATTTATGTGGTTGTAATCTGTTGAAGCAATGGAATACCGAGATTAACATTCCTCTGATCTCAGCAAAGGACCATAAACCAGATCATGTTTCTGGGAAGAAAGCTTTATAAAAAATAATCACCGAATATTTGAGCTGTATAAAAACATGGCCCAACAGCCACCTCTACCTTTAAAATGATTAACTGACAAGGCTGGGTTGGCCAAAGATCTATGGCATCAGAGAAATTACAGGCCTTAAAATAGCTGGCTCAGAAGAAGCTAAGTGCTCAACGTATTTTTTGGTGGGTGGAGACTTCTTATGACTGCTTCTATTTCCTTAGAAGTTATAAGTATATTTATGTTGTTCATTTGGTCTTGATTTAATTTTGGTATGTGGTACCTTTTCAGAAAAAAAATTCATTTCCTTTAAATGTTTCAATTTTGGGAAGTACGTGTTTTTGAAGTATGACCCAATCATTCTCTGGATTTCTGAAGTGTCTGTTATTAAGTTCCCCTTTTTATTTTTGATTTTGTTCATTTGACTATTTTCTTTTTGCCTTTTGTTTAGTTTGAATAAAGCTTGGCTTATCTTATTGATTTTCTCAAATAACAACTCTGTCTCACTTATTCTTTGTATTGTTTTCTTTGATTCTATTTTATTGATTTCAGCCAATAATTTGATTATTTCCTGTCATTCACTCCT
>NW_004950240.1:0-1665 GCF_000317375.1 Microtus ochrogaster
CCTTCTAAATTTCAAACCAAACACCTGAAGTTAATTCAACCATGATGTATAACTTCATTTATAATTATAAAATATGATGTGTGATGTCCTTTTGTATATGTGTTGTTTTTATCGATTGATAAATAAAGCTATTTCAGCCAATGGCATAGCAGAATAAAGCCAGGTAGGAAATAGGAACAGAGATATTGAGAAAGAATAGGTGAAATCAAGGAGATATTAGACCACCACTGAGGAAACAAAACATGTAGACAAAACATGTAGAAAATAAGGTAGTACCACAGCCATGTGGCAATACATAGACTAATATAAATAAATTAATTTAAGACTGAAAAGCTAGCTAGAAATACACCTCAGCCATTGGCCAAACAGTGTTGTAATTAATATAGTTTATGTGTGATGATTCTAGTCTGTGAGGCTGGGAAACAAAAGTGCAGTCTCCATTTACATAACCAAACATGGGTCATAGATCCATATAGGAACTAAAAAAACTTTTAAAAAGAGGGCTTGTAGAACCACAGAAACAGGAACCAAGCATAGCTTCTTGATAGCCACATTTTTCCATTTTTTTCTTTTTTTTTATTGAATTTTATTGAGCTCTACATTTTTCTCTACTCCCCTCCCTGTCTCTCCCCTCCCCCTTCAACCCTTCCCCAAAGTCCCCATGCTCCCAATTTACTCAGACCTTGTCTTGTTCTACTTTTTATTTCCCATGTAGATTAGATCTATGTAAATTTCTCTTAGTGTCCTCATTGCTGTCTAAGTTCTCTGGAATTGTAGTTTGTAGGCTAATTTTCTTTGCTTTATATTTAAAAACCACCTATGAGTGAGTATATGTGATAATTGTCTTTCTGTGTCTGGGTTACCTCACTCAAAATAATGTTTTCTAGCTCCATCCATTTTCCTGCAAAATTCAAAATGTCATTATTTTTTTCTGCTGTGTAGTACTCCATTGTGTAAATGTACCACATTTTCTTTATCTATTTTTCAGTTGAGGGGCATTTAGGTTGTTTTCAGTAGCCACATTTTTGTCAGCTAGGTTCTGATGGCTGGTTCTGAACAGAAGTGCATGCAGCTTCTTTAAAAAATTACTTCCAGGTTCATGCTGGCCTCAAGAAGGGATCTTTAGAGAGTTCCAGCTGTAGAGCACTTGAATAGAGTTTGTGGGCAGCATGCTGCAAGTTACTTGGTGCTGGCATTGGCCAACAGTTTCCCAGCATTGGGGTGGTAAACATGGCCTCTAGAGCTGGCAGTAAATGGACTTCTGCCATGTTGAAAAGCCTAGCAGAGTGGATTCAACAGTCAAGATGGCTACTCTGGTGCTAGCCATATCTGCTTACCAATTTAAAACAGTGATCAAAAAGGATTACAGATTTGCAATAAAGAAAATTAAGACAGAAATAAACCTCAAAACAGATCATAATGTGTTAAAGAACTTAGACTTTTCTCAACAGTGAGACATGTCTGTTTCTGGCAGCACCAATCTACTTCAAAAGGATGATGGGCATTGCAGAGGTTTGTTATGAAGTTTGCTGGCATTGCCTGGACTGCTTGATGGTATGCTATATAAACTAGACATGCAGGGCCCACAAAAATATAACTGTTAAACTTGTCAAAAGAAGGTGAGACAGTCCTTCAGGGTCCTTGCATTATGATACAATATGCCAG
>NW_004950240.1:2925-3477 GCF_000317375.1 Microtus ochrogaster
CTCTGCAAACACAAACTCATGTGGTATACACACATAACACACACTCATAGAAATGATAAAAAATGAGATTAAGTATGCAAAATTGGTATCACAAATTACTACGTATATGGATATATATATAATTAAAATATAATTTAAAGTTAAAATATATTGACCTTTAGCACAAAATAGTTTTTTTGGTAGATAGGATTTTAAATGTGTTTCAAATATTTAGTGATATTAAAGAATTATTTCATTTTATGTGTACTGGTAAATATATTTATGCTAAGCAACTGTTTTCTTTTTCTTTTATTTATTATTTGTATAAAATAGTAGTACTATCGTATAAGATCAAAGTTGTATAAAATAAAAGGTTTATAACTTAGAGTTAAGTGCTAGAGAAATGAATGCTTAAATTACATAATATTTACTATTATGCAGATTAATCTAAAATGCATCCAAATGATGATGTTAGAGACTGAATCAATTATTAGGGGTGCAGACTTTTATCTCTATGACTAGGAAACTGAGACAGGAGGGTGGCAACTATGAGTCCTTTCTGAGAAAAACCCT
>NW_004950240.1:4977-6716 GCF_000317375.1 Microtus ochrogaster
ACTCTAACCTTTTCCACTGCTTCTCAGATACCAAAGAGTTGTTTGCTTGTTTATTTCTAATGTGTGCCCTGCCTGGATTTGAATGCATGGTTGAGGGTTGCATCTCAGTGGTAAGAGTTTGGTGGAGAGTATGGGGCCGAAGGATTTTGTGATGAATTTCTCGGCTCTTCTTCTGGGAGGCTGAGTGGACTAACAATGTTAAATGAGCATAAATGCCTTAAGCCAACATTTCCACGGGGGCAATTTAAGTCACAAACAGCAATCATTAGAGTAGAAAGGACGATCAGTTGAATTACCAGCGGAAAGCAGTCTTTATGGAAAATGTACAAGAAAAAACCCCTAACACAGTATTGATGGACACTAGTGGAAGCACCATTCAGCAGGCACCAAATCTATCTCACTAATTCCCCTGGTCAGAAGAGAAGACAGTAACCCAGAGTGGAGCCAATCAACAGAGCCAAGGTGTGCCACACAAGCTGTACATTCTGGCACATCTGAAAATCTATTGTCATCAAGGTTCTTTCAGAGAGAAAAAGAACACTGTGCAGAGTTTCTAGTCTCCACGAGCTTTGGAGATGAGAAGCCATATGATCTGGAATTAATCTATTTACATGAAATTACTCAGATTGCATACTGTTGTTGATGGCGATAGCAATATTTGATAGTAAGTGAAGGCCAGCATAAGGTAGGTTGCATACTATTAATGTAGATGCATTAATTTATTTAAAGTTAACTCCTGTACCACTTCTTAATGTGGCATAATTATTCACATTAAAAAAAAAGTGTGGGATTTAGGGAATACTGTGACATGTCCACTGTTTCCATTACTGGCCTGAGTCTAAAATGGTCTACTAACAAGGACCCCCTGAATTCAGTAAGCAAATGGATGAAAGAAGCCAAGACCCAGAATACCTCCATGGTTCTTGGTTGTTCAATTCTAGTACAATTTAAGAATATAAATTAAAAACTAATCTATGTTTTCTGATAATCCAATTATCACCTTTTATTTCTGACAGCATAATAACCATAGCAAGTAACAATGAGATCAACTAATAAAAACACCTAAGAGAAAAGCCAATTATTTCAATGTTTATTCATCCACTCAGTTGTTAAAAATTGTACTTGGCATGGGAAAGCTTTATTTCTTCGAATTTTATTTGTCTTATCCAATAACAAAGAAGTGCTGTTTTTTTCCTCCCACCATACGACGTGTTCACTGAGAAATTAAATCTGTTTTTATTTACCTAAAGTAAATCCTGGGTATTGTGACAAGTTGAATAATATTGAGATTTATGAGGGCCCCAAACAGGAGGAAACACTGAGGCGAGATAGACAAGGATCCCATTAACACTTTATTAGATTGATAGAAGGTTAATTGACAGCTCGATAGCTTTAACCATAAACATGGATCCTGCTGACACGGAGTACAGGAAGGTCAGGCTCATTTGCTTGCAACTTCCAGACAACTCACTTCTAAAAAATCACTGGCTGGGCAAGACAAAAGTCTTATTGGTTAAGAGATAGTATGCGTCCTGCTCTTGTCAAGGGCCCAAGTTCATTTCTAGCACTCACATCAGTTGGCTCACAACTGACTGTAATTCCATGTCCAGGAAATCCAACACCCTTATCTGTGTTCTTTAGGGTTCTATACTCTTTGCATATCCCCACCCATAGAAGCATATGCATGCATATATTTTCTAAAAATCAGCAAGATAAATATTCTACAATCTGATTGAAGC
>NW_004950241.1:0-737 GCF_000317375.1 Microtus ochrogaster
AAAAAAAAAAACCTGTACTCCACAGAATTGGGAAATGTAAAAGAAATGGACAATTTTCTGGGTAAATATCACTTACCAAAGTTAAATCAAGACCATATAAACAAATTAAAAAGACCTATAAACTGAAAGGAAATAGAAGCTATCATCAAAAACCTCCTAACCAAAAAACAGCAAAGAGCCAAATGGTTTTAGTGCAGAATTCTATCAGAACTTCCATGAAGAGCTAATACCTATTACACCTCAAAGTGCCCCACATAAGAAATAGAAGGAACATTGCCAATCTCTTTTTATGAGGCCTCAGTAACCCTGATAATAAAACCACACAAAAACAAGAAAGAGAATTACAGACCTATCTCCCTCATGAGCATGGATTCAAAAGTAATCAATAAAATACTGGCAAACCAAATCCAGTAACACATAAAAAAATCATCCACCATGATCACGTCAGCTTCATCCCAGAGATGCTGGG
The DNA here is from genome assembly GCF_000317375.1 of Microtus ochrogaster. NCBI lineage: Eukaryota > Metazoa > Chordata > Mammalia > Rodentia > Cricetidae > Microtus > Microtus ochrogaster. The sequence goes on from NW_004950241.1 coordinate 470, forward strand.
ATGGTTCAACATACGAAAATCTATCAATGTAATCCATTATATAAATAAGCTGAAAGTAAAAATCATATGAGCATCTCATTTGATGCTGAAAAAGTATTCAACAAAATCCAACACTCCTTTATTATAAAGATCTGAGAGAGATCAGGAATACAAGGAATATATATAAACATAATAAAAGCAACATGCAGCCGGGCGATGGTGGCGCACGCCTTTAATCCCAGCACTCGGGAGGCAGAGGCAGGTGGATCTCTGTGAGTTCGAGACCAGC
>NW_004950241.1:1967-2593 GCF_000317375.1 Microtus ochrogaster
AAAAATAGATCCACATCTAGCACCATGCACGAAACTCAAGTCCAAATTGATTAAAGGCCTCAATATAAATCTGGCCACACTGAACGTGATAAAAAAGAAAGTGGGAAGTGGCCTTCAATGCATGGACACAGGAGACCACTTCCTAAATATAACCCCAGTAGCACAGACACTGAGAGCCACAAAAAATAAATGGGACCTCCTGAAACTGGGGAGCTCTGTAAATCAAAGGACACGGTCAATAAGACTAAAAGACAGCCTACCGAATGGGAAAAGATCTTCACCAACCCCACATCAGACAAAGGACTGATCTCCCAAATATATAAAGCACTAAAGAAATTAGACATCAAAAATTTTAAATAACACAATTAAAAATGGGGTACAGAACTAAACAGAGAATTCTCAACAGAAGACTTTCAAATGACTGAAAGATTCCTAAGGAAATGTTAATCATCCTCATGATGGATTCCTTTCCATTTTAATGAGTCCCAAGAGAAACAGTAAGCTTTATAATAAAAACTCACTTCAATACTTTAGTCATCCTATGATGCACACTCCCACAAAATGAATCCCATTGTAAAAACGTATTTTATTTTAGTTGCACAACCTCTTTTCTCTTCTGAATAATA
>NW_004950241.1:2693-6711 GCF_000317375.1 Microtus ochrogaster
CCCACAAAATGAATCCCATTGTAAAAACGTATTTTATTTTAGTTGCACAACCTCTTTTCTCTTCTGAATAATAAAGTCACGTTTAATTTTTCTTTCACCTTCCTAAAGAGTGTAAGTGAACATCTAATCCTATGATGGAACGCAATGCAAGCCCCTGTTTGACAGTGGCAATGTTTCATGTAAATAATAAGGCAAATGTATTGGTTCCAAAAGCACCTTCATAGTTTTAATTGACAATTTGTACATGGTTTTCTGGTCTTATCTTAATTTCTTTCCAGGCCATTTGAGCTTGTCTTGAGGATTCCGTTTTCCTGTCTGTGCTGGCTGTTCATTCTTAAGCAGTGTTATTCTGAAAAGCACTCTGGTCACATGTTATTGTGGCTTGTTCTTTCCAGAATACAAAAGAAAACAAACAGAAAATGAAAACTGATATAGACTTTACTTCCTTTGGCTAATCACCTCAATCTTATAATAAATGTGTAACAGAAAAACTCATTAATTTTCAGTTGCTTCCTGCTTTTTAAAGTGAGTAGTGAGCAGAACTCTCTGACAGCTTCATGTGCCTCCCACACCCGTTAAAAGAAGGTGTCTCCAAAAAATGTCAGCACCTGAGCTACAATGCCCAGAGTGGGAGGAATCCTTTTCCCCAGGGAAGCACTAGGTGGTCATCCGAAACCAAAGGGGCAGCCCGGAAAACATCCACAGATGAAACGTTCTATAGACTGGGAAGGCTATAGCTGTTTGATTTTATGTGTGTAAATACATACATGCGTCAGCAATGAAGGGAAGAGAGGCCATGAAAACGAAAGTGCTCAAGGAGGGACATGCGGGCATTTAGAGGGAAGGCAAGGGAGAAATGACATGATTATATTCTAATCACAGAAAAATTATTAAAGAAAGAAAATTTTTATGTCCTGAACTTCTGGATTCAGAAGGCTGATTTCTAAATAGCTTGAAATATGAGGTCCTGATGATGTTATGATGATGAAATATGATGCCCTAGTAAATGAGTTAACAAACATTAAAAGGAAAGATAATCATGCTAAGGTCCACAGACCTATAGAGGGTAAGGAGCAAGGAAGGCTTAAGGGAGGAACGCAACGACCTCCATTGGGTGGAGAAATACAAGAAATTTCCCTAGTGGACTGGGGTTGGTGGGTTTGGAAACAGAAAGGAAAAAGCAGGGGAAGAAAATACTAGGAGAAAGGACTGGAATTGGATGGGATTTCTTGGGGGGTGGAGAGAGAAGGAAAGGACTTTGGCATAGGAACTGGGAGGAGAAGAGAGGGAGGCAACATTGGTTGGGATGTAAGAACAAAAACATAAATAAATAACAACAACAACAACCACCAAAAAAGAAAGAAGAAAGAAAGGAGGGAAAGAAAGACAGACTGACTTACACAGGTAATTGGAAAAACAGGTTACAGACTGGCTCTGGGTATATGCGCACCTGTACTCAAGATCTGTATGGAATCACTTGGTACCAGAAAATCCAATGAAACTGTGATACTTACACAGACGTAAAATATACTTTTGTCCACTGGCTCAGATCACTACCACAGGATTGTGTACCCTTATGACAGCCTGTATCACTTTAGTAGTAAGCCTCCATGGCTGTAATCTCTCCTCTTATTTTAGAACAGCAGCCCAAGGGCTCAGTTCTCAGGGTGAAATGATCACGATACCCCCTTCTAAGGTTCAGGGGTGATGGAGGAAGAAGGAGCATGAAGGCGCTGAGAGTTGGAGGGTGAGAAACTGGCTCCAGGACTGGTACTCTAACCTGTCTGTACTATGGAGCAGTAGTTGCCATGGGGACCACCCAGAGACCCTTACTCAGAGGAGGCAATGCCTTAAGCATCAACACACAGTATGTCAAACCGCCGGAGTAAGAGAAAGCTGTTACCATGTCCTGCAGGTATAGCAGAGGCATGGTCCTAAACTCAAGACGCCTCCTAGAGGGATGCCTCATCCTCATAAAAATACTGTATTCTTTTATGCCTCTGCCATTTGCTAGCCCTGATAAAACAATCAAGACTGTCGAGTCACAGCAGGTACCCAAGTCACCCCCACACTGGAAGCAAACTAACTGGAGAACCAGAGTGATTCTTTAAGCTACTGGTACCATTACAATTTGAAGACAAGGTTGACACAAATTCATAATCGTACAGAAACACAATGATAAAGCACACAGAGATCCGTTAAAACTAAACCTCTTACAGCAAGAACAAAAATCAATCTCCCCTTACAGAAGGTCAAATGCTGTCAGTTGCAAATCGTTAGAATGCAGCTTGGCTTCTTCGAATAAAATATGGCCACCATGGTACTTTAAATAGCAGGGCCCCATTATCCTGGGCTGCTCTCTAGTACCCAGTTCCTATAGAACAAACTGCAACACACCTTGGTACAGGAACAAACCAAAACCAATGTACCCTGTGTAACCAAAGGTCTGATTTTAGTGAGGATGAGCTTCCCTGAGTCACAGGCCACACTGTTGAGAATACACTAACTTGGGTAAATGGCTGCATTGAGTTATTTCTTCCGTATTTACCTTTTCAGTATTTAAGGACACAACCCTTTCTGCAGTCTGAACACTTTCTATTTAGAACACGCCCAGATTCGTCAATTTTCCTTTTGAACACTTAAGGAACAGCAGAGGGACCAAGCAGCTCGTCACCCAGGGGACTGACTTTCCCCATAAGCCACAGGTGTGGAGCACATGTCACTCAGGCAGCAACATTATTTTCAGTTTCCAAAAGAAGGAAAAATGCGTTCTGAAAAAAGAACTGCAGGCTGGGGTGACTATGGAAATCCTACTCCTTAGACAATGTCTTACACAGTGTAAGACTGCAGGCCGGGGTTACTATGGAAATCCTACTCCTGAGACAATGTCTTACACAGTGTAAGATTGATGTATTTGACTCCACGGTTTGACATGAGTCATGAAGACAGTCTGTCTCATCAAACAGGGAGTCAATTAGCCTAACGGGGGGAGCACCCCCTGTAAATGTAAATGCAGTACTTACAAGGGCTCCTTGCATCTGAACTCTAAAAGGAGAGGTCATCCTGGAACGAGGCGTAGAGCTGATAAGCAACTGATCCCAGATACCTGAAAACACACACACCATTTACACCATAAATACAGCTGAACCAGTACAACTCAATGATGGGACAACCCTAGCACTTCAGAAGAGCGAGAGGGGACCATCAGTAACATTTACTGGGGCTGTCTTCAACCTGGACCATTCCATACCCTGACGGAGAAGGGACAAACACACTCTCTACCGCATTGTGATTCTTTATGTACATTAATCTCCCTCTGTTCAGCCCACCTCACTCACCTCCATTACTCATCTGTAACACAAGTCCATCAGGTCCCACCTTCTGAATTGATAGTAACAAAATAAATAATAAGCTGGCACGGTGGGCCAGACCTGTAATTCTGGCACTCAGAAGACAGGCAGGTGAATCTCTGTGCTCTAGGATAGCCAGGACCACACAGTGAAACCTTTTTAGCACTAGCTGCTCTTGCAGAGCACCAGGGATTGGTTCCTAGAACCCACATGGTAGCAACTTCAGTTCCAGAGAATCGGACACCTTGGGACCTCTTTGGGTATCAGGTATGCACAATACACATAAAAGTTTAGACCAAAAAAAGTTAACAAAATGTGGACCTGTAATGATAGTCTTCACAGAGTTTATTAGGTAGGTTAAGAAAATCAGAAATGCCAGGAGGTAGTGGAACATGCTTAATACACAGAGGCAGGTGGATTTCTCTATTCAAGGCCAGCCTTGTCTACAGAACAAGTTCCAGGACAGACAGAACTACAGACAAACACTGTTTCATGACACCAAAAAGAAAAAAAAAAGGCAGAAAATTGGGCCAAGGGAAAAGGTTTTATGGACACAGGCACTTGCATGCCAAACCTGAAGACCTTAGTTCCACCCACTACCTACATGGAAGGAGAGAACAGCCACCCCTCTACATATATCTGTGTACATAGTACACACAGAACCAGAA
>NW_004950242.1:0-3039 GCF_000317375.1 Microtus ochrogaster
GGGGAGAATGATAGTCTAAAGACACAGTGTCTCTCTTTGTCTCTTTTGAAAGGGGACCTCAAGGAGTTACAGTTTCCTGGGGAACCGTATCCTGGAAAAGGGGAGAATGATAGTCTAAAGAGAAAAGTAGTTCAAATCCCCACATTGATCTTTACATTCCTGAATAACCAGATGACGGGACTGCCTTTGTGAAGGTGAACATTATGTGAAGAGGATAAATTCGCTGTGCTATGCTTGTACAAACAGGTATTTTTAGCCTGTGTAAGCTACAAGGAAGTTGCTCCTAACTTGCTTGTACACTGTCAGTTTGCCCAATATGAATCAATTCCTGGTGCAATTGGGTATAGTAAGCTTTCTCATTGAGACCATCAATCTTCAAATAATAGCACAGATTTATTAATTATAAAAGCTTGGGCTTAGCTTAGTCTATTTTCTAACTAGCTCTTAAAACTTAATTAATCTGTTTCTATTAATCTACAGCCTATCACATGGCTTGGTTACCTTTCCTCCATCCCCCATGTCTGACCTGCTCTGCTTCCCATTGGCATCTCCCGAGTGCCCAGATCCATCCCTCTCACTTCCTCACTCTCTGTGCCTGGAATCCTGCCTGTCCTCTCCTGCCTAGACATTGGTCATTCAGACCTTTATTACACCAATCACAGCAAAGCATTTCACACACTGTACAAATACCCAACAACATTTCTCCCTCCCTTTATCTAAATAAAAAGGAAAAGTTTTAACTCTAACGTAGTAAAACTATATACAAGAACAATTATCAGATAAGAATTAGATTCACAATGTTCAGTCATCTAATATTTGCCAAATTTGGAAAAAGTGCTATATTATCTATCTCATCCTGGTGAGTCCAAAGGTTTATACCTAAACAACGTTGTACCATAACTTGTATTACCATCCCAAACTCATCTTTGTAGACCTTAAGAATTCTTTTAAATGAACATTTTAAGCTTTTATGTTTGTCAGACTTATAAACTTTACATCTCTTAGGTAGCTTCTTTTCTGAATTTGATAACAAGGAGAACTGTAACTATAATTATCTAGCTTTCAACCCCATCAAAAAACCAGAGAAGGATATAATATTACCTTAGTAAACAGGAAGTGCAGAACTTCCAAAACAATAGAAATGACAAAGACAATTGCTGCCTGGATAGTCACTTAAGGTTCATCCACAATGGTGGAGCATCCATTTTCAGTCTTCAGGCCTAGAATATCTTAGACTCTTCTGTAAAAGCAGGAATTTTGAAGAATTTCCTACCTTGTTTTGGCAAAGTTCAGCAGTTACTTTCTTTCATTTTCTGCCTGTCCACATTGGACAGCATACTGTCAGCAGATGAGGTAAGGGAGCATTCTTGCCCAGTGGCTAGCTTTGCCACATGGAAAGCAAACTCCATGTGGAGGTTCATTGATACTCATCATCCTTTTTTGAAGTAAATAGGTGCTGCCAGGAGCAGACTTGTCTCACTGTCATGGAAAGCCTTCTGTTAGCAAACATCTTAAATGCTGTATTCTGTAGATCTCTGAAGTGTTTGGAGACCATTTATCTATCTAAACTATATGTTTGACCTTAAAAACATACCTAACATGACTATAAGTTTGTTTTAGAAGACTACTAACCTGCATTTCTTAATTATTTTAAATAGTTTATAATAATAGCTTTTAAGGACTAGAAATCTAAATTACATGTGGGGGAAGCCCAGCCCAAGGGGGCATGTTCGCCTTGGGCTAATGTTTATGTATAAACCTATCAGGCATGAGCTCCTCCAGTCCCTTCTTGTATTTCCTGCCCATTGCTGGATCTCTGGTGTTGTAAGCTATCCCTTCATTACATTTTGCTGTTTCATATTAAGCTAGCCTGGTTATTACGCCGCATCAATTTGGTGCTCTAACATGTGGCTTTTTTAATGTCCCTTCAGAGATGCCAACAGCCCTGCCTCTAAAATGGTTGACTGAGAAACCAAATATGGACAAAGCAATGGCCTTTCGCTGAGGAAAAGTTACAGGCTTTAGAACAGCTGGTACAAGAACAATTAGATGCTTGACATATAGAAGAATCTACCACACTACAGAGCAGCTGCCCAATGTGATAACAAACTCCATGTAAAACCTGAGAGAGCTTAATTTTAAACACAAAAAAAAAACAGAGTTTAACACAGCCTTTTGCTATTTGCTAGGGCATGCTGTAGAGAGATTTCCTGATTCAGCAACAGCAGCAGAAAAAAACGCTGTGTCATTTTAAAGCGCACCTTCCTGGGGCTGTGCCGCCAGTGCAAACTCTAGCTTTAAAGCATTTCAATGGCTTTTTATGGGACTGGATGTTTGTGTTCCCGCTTGGGATCAGAGGAGAATGCTCTGAAAGTGCCAATGGCTCAATGCTCCCTGCCTGCACCTGGACAGACAGCACAATCTGGCTTAGGCAGGCAGGAGAGCATGGCGGGTTCCGTCTGCCATACAGAGACATGTTTCCAGGCTGTGCAGTGCTCTGTGTGTCAGAATTGGCTATAACTTGGATGAAAAGAGTTTCTCTCCTGCATGCTCAGTCTCAGAATTAAACTGCTGAATGCGGCTCCAATGTGGACTTGCTGTATGCCTCGAACTGTGCACAGCTCAGGGGCACCAAATGGCTCTGAGGCAGGAGCAGCTGCTCCATGCTGAACTGTGCTGATCTCAGTCAGAAACTATTGTAATTACCACAATAACAGCGCAGTTAAGGTTTAGACTGGGCAGGAAACAGGTGGTACCGTATTACCCCTATGTGGTGCAAGCTAAAGTTTTTAAGATGTGTTTAACATTTTAAGAAGTGCTCCTGGATAGTAAAGAATTGCAGATTCACAATAGGACAGATTCAGACATAAAAGACCTCTATAGGTCACAATGTTGGATGAGTGTACGTAGGCTTAAAAGAGAGAAGAAAAATAAAGAGAATAAAGCTAATGGTTTTTTTAAAAAAAAAAAGGTTAAAGTCTTTAAAGAGACAGAGTACAGATAGTTATAGATTAAAAGAAATAAAGGAAAATAAGCCAC
>NW_004950242.1:3199-3833 GCF_000317375.1 Microtus ochrogaster
AGGATGAGACCCTGTGGATTGCTTCTATCCCAATATGGTATGATAGACCACGCCCTCCTGAAAGGTTGCTGTGAACACCCTCAAAAAATTACTTTACTCAACTGGCGACTGAGAGGAACCTAGCACACAGGTTATACCATGAAAGACCTGAATAACAGCACCCCCATTCAGCAGGAAATAGTTTGGAGAGAAAAAACTGTGCCCATGTTCCCAAATATTGTTTATAGATGTTCTTTTACATTTAAAGGGGTATATGATATAGATATAAATAATTTGCATTGGTATAAATTTTGCTTTATTGGTATTAAGGTCAATTTTGTTATATGTATATGTATTTCTGATCTTTATTAAGGTATTGTGATTGTGTAGTTCATTTAAAAATGTAATGTATAATCAGAAAACATAGGTTGTTAGTGGATAATCATTGATAATAGTAAAGTTTGTAGTCATGTTAGTTAGATTCTCTAGATGTGCATAGATATATTTCAGTTAGAATAGGCATTCTTCATATCTTTCAAAGACTGCAGAATATGGCATTTAATGTTTTAATAACCTAGGGCTTTTCATGATAATGAGACATGTCTGTTCCTGGCAGCACCAATCTACTTCAAGAGGAAGATGGGCATCGAAGAGG
>NW_004950242.1:6214-6706 GCF_000317375.1 Microtus ochrogaster
TTATTATTTAATTGAAAATTTATGTACCCATCCCAGTTACCACTCCATCTCCTGTTCCTGCTCCCTCTACCTTCCCCTGCACTCCACCCCACATTCTGCCCATGTGGAGTCAACAAAGTCCAGCACATCAATTTCAGGAAGGACAAGGTCCTCCCCACTATATAAAGACTGTGCTAGGTGTCCCTTCAAAGAGAATGGACTCCAAAAAGCCAGTTCAAGCAGTAAGGATGAATCCTGATCCCACTGGCAGTGGCTACACAAATTGTCCCAGCCATTTAACTGTCACCCATATTCAGAGGGCTTAGTTTAGTCCTATGTTGGCTTCCCCACTGTCAGTCTGAAGTCAGTGAGTTCCCATTAGCTCAGGTATGAAGGCGAATTTAATTAATCCAGGCCAGTGGGTACAAGAAGACAATTTTAATATAAAAGCACACTCACACACCCGGAGTCCAGCGATCCACCATAAACCGGAAACAGGAAGGGCTCCAGTCT
>NW_004950243.1:0-668 GCF_000317375.1 Microtus ochrogaster
CCTTTTGCATTGTACATTTGCATTTTCATAAGCCAAGGTCTCAATCATTATGCGCCTTGTGTCTGGGTCAGGTATCCCTATTTGGACAGCCTTAGCAAGTCTTTGTAAAAAATCACTGAAGGGTTCTCCATGTCCTTGTTTAATGGAGATAAATGATACCGTTTTCCATCCTGGATCTTGTATCCTGTCCCAAGCACTTAAGGCTGCTGTAGTGCACAAAAAGAGTGTGTCTTCATCCAAATTAGCTTGTTCTTGAGGGTCAGAAAAGATTCCTTCACCTAGAATTTTATCTATTTAAATGTCATTTCCCATTGTCCTTTCTTGCTGTTCCAAACGTCTAGCCTCTTTCCTGAATAAACATTTCCATCTTAATTCCGGCCCACTTTCAAGGATTGCAGCAGTCAGTTGTAGCCAATCCGAAGGGGTGGCTCCGTTTATCCTTGCCCAAGATTTTAGCATCTCTTTAACAAAAGAGGCATGCATTCCAAAAGACATGACAGCCTGTTTAATTTCTTTTATATCATTCATACGGACAGGTTCTCATGTATCTTCTTTGATGACCCTAGGCTGTTTGGAACCAATCACCTTCTCCATTGTTATTACTGGAAAAGCAGATAAAGCTGTAGGTAGAGCTTTGTGTAAATTGTCCCGGAGGGTTTTATCCACAG
>NW_004950243.1:1537-3060 GCF_000317375.1 Microtus ochrogaster
CCCAGAAGAATGCATAGATGTGGGGTGTTAGACACCTCTTGTAAGATCTCCCACATGGCACATTCAAAAAGACCGTTAAAATTCTTGAGGGTAATATTCTCAGACATCTTTTTTTTATATATGGAAGAAAATTTACCTGTAATGACTGGTTTCTGCCAGAGGTGGCGGAAGAGTCCACTTGAGTCCACGTGGAGGGCTGGTCTGAAACAACTCAAAACGGAAATTTATCGTTGTGCCTGAGGATTTATAATGTGTGTGAAGAGGTTATTTTAATCAGACCAAGTCTGCCACTGTGGTGGTTCACACACACTTGGCGGCTCAGGAGGGAGCTGCAGCGGTAGCAGCAGGCACCGCCGGGACGGGCAGGGGCGTGCAGGCAAGCGCACCCGGAAGTGTAATCTGAGCCCCAAGAGAGCGTGCCCGCTCGAGCTCTGGGTAGGGTGCAGGTTTGACGGGCGAGTGGCTAATGAGCTTCCCGATACCGGACGCCGGCGTGCGCTGGGCTGGGGAGCACCCACAGGGAGTCACGAGCATAGTCAGCGGGTATGTAAAGCTTGGCGACCAATCTTGCTCGCAAAGGCTAAACTAGGCTAATGAGCTGGCAGATACCAGACGCCGGAGCGCACTGGGCCGGGGAGCACGCACAGGGAGTCGCGAGCAGAGTCGGTGTGGAAAGCTTTACTCCGGCGACCAATCTCACTTGCAAAGCTGCACTAGGTTCCGCCTTGCAGCGATGGCTGAAACAGGAACCCGTGGGGTGGCTGTGGCCAGGGCTGGGTCCTGGTGCGGGTATGGGGCCACAACGTTAAAGCGCCAAGTGAAGGCGGATCAAATTAATACAGGCCAATTGGAATAAAATAAAAGCAACTTTAATATAAATAGCACACTCACACAACCGAAGTTCCCGCGATGCCCAGAAATAGGAGACAGGAAGAAGGGGTTACCAGAGTTTGTGCACCCCAATTTATGGACAGGAAAAAGCCGTCCCACCCCCAAAGGGCAGGCTCTCTCTACAAGCAAGGAGGTAAAGGTCGTGCCTCACGACATCAGCAGTCCCTTCTCTGAAAATTCTATGGTATCCCGGAGAGCTCTCAGAATTTTGTGATGTGACTCGTGTCCTAGAAAGGCCAACTGCCTCAAAGACACACTCTCTCGGTGCATATAAGACTCGGTTCTAGACATGTTGTCTAGAGAATGGAGCTCTGGGAAAGACCAGAGGGAGGAAGAAGAAAGCTGGCCCCAGATCTCACAGGAAAACATGGCATGGAGAATAATTAGTGGTCCTGGGGAAGATAGACGAAGTGAGTTCACCACTAGCAGGGACTAGAGAGATTTCTGCATGTGATGGCTTTTAGACTTCCAGGGCTAGGGCTCAGAAACTGGGAGGTTTCTGGGATGCAATAGGCCTGTCTTGTTTCTCTGGGTACATAGAGCCAACCCACATCAAAGATTCACAATAGTTGATTTGACAAAGTCGGGAATTGACAAGGAGTGCGGAAGGAGTCAGTGAGATTTTAATACCA
>NW_004950243.1:4161-4611 GCF_000317375.1 Microtus ochrogaster
TTGTGCAGAGGGAAACCAGGTAACTTCTGAGAGACATGCACCACATTCCTACAGAAAGAAGGGAAGATTGACTGACTGACTAATACCCATATTGTGATTCAAGATGGCCATGTCCCCTTTTCCAGGCACGTGCACTCTGGCTCTAGATCAAGGAATCAGTTTGTGTGTGTGTGTGTGTGTGTGTTTTTCTGTGTACACAAGAGCATGCTATTGTGCAATCTAGGAAAAGCACCACAGCAGTTGCATACTGACTGAGAAATTTGATTTTTTAGGAAATGGTTTTTCATATCTGTGAGTGGTCTCTTATAGCCATTCATCTTTTTCTTAACTTGAGTATAGGAATTAATGATCCCTCCCTCCCTCTTCATGGGAATGAGCCCTCTTGCATTGAGTGCTCCCTAGGGGGAACCCCAGTTCTCAGCATCTCCAGCCCAACCTGTCACAAGCTGA
>NW_004950243.1:5439-6706 GCF_000317375.1 Microtus ochrogaster
TCTCCTTTCCGTGTTTCTTCTTCTTTTGTATGTTGCAGTCAGTTCAGATGTGCTGGCATATGGTGAGAGAGAGAGAGAGAGTTTTAATGATTTAACATTCAGCTATTTCTAGGCTTATTTAACAGCACATTTATTATTATCAGCAAGCACCTTCCTCTGAAAACATTGGAACCCCCCATCTGTACATGTCATGCACGTGAGTGCGTGCTTATGTGCGAGCGCTGTGTGCGCATCCCATCTATCCCTTCATCAAACACCCAATAAGATGGAGGCCATCATTTTCTTAGTCAGTGAAAATCAGGAGAGATAGAGAGAAAGAGAGAAAGAGAGAAAGAGAGAGAAAGGAAGAAAAAAAGAAAGAAAGATAGATAGAAAGAAAGAAAAAAGAAAGAAAGAAAAAACAGTGCTGTCCTAGATTTTTCCCTCTCCCTTTGAACATGGCCCCTCATTTGAAGTGAGTTTCCCACACAGCTCTGATGATCCAGGAGGATGCCGAGAGCCCAGTTGTTGCCTCCGCCCAATGCCTGCATATGTGCCTTAGCAGCAGCTATTCATGTCTTGCAACTCAGAGTCAAGTTCCCTTAAGTTTAGCCTTCCCTAAGTGCTCATTCACTTCAGAGGACTCAACCCTCAACTTCCGTGTCCTCCTGGCCTAATTTCTCATATTACTGAGTATGAATCAGTAATATGAGATGTTCAGGAGAGGGAGGAAGGGTCATTCATGAAAAAACTGAGTGTTCAACTAACTAACTCCCCATGGGTGAAGGAAGTAGTGAAAAGATTTTAATGAAGCAGAGAGAAATTTCTGGTTTTGGAAGGAGGAGATCCTGAATGGCTCCCTCTGTGTCACAGGAGAGACTCATGGAAAGGAAATCTCAGGTTCTGTTCGGTCAGTCCGTCGGTCGGTCAGTCAGTTCAGGGAGAAATATTAGCTATGATATAAAGTTCGTGCCTCACGACATCAGGAGTTTCTTCCCTGAAAATTCTACGGTATCCCGGAGAGCTCTCAGAATTTTGTTATGTCACTCGTGTCCTAGAAGCGCCATCTGCCCTCAAGACACACTCTCTCGATGCGTATAAGACTCGGTTCTAGACATGTTGTCTAGAGAATGGAGCTCGTGGAGAGGCCAGAGTGAGGAAGAAGAAAGCTGGACCCAGATTTCACAGGAAAACATGGCATGGAGAAATAATTAATGGTCCTGGGGAAGACAGATGAATTGAGTTCACAACTCGCAGGAACTATAGAGATTTCTGGATGTGATGGCTT
>NW_004950244.1:0-2117 GCF_000317375.1 Microtus ochrogaster
ATTTATGTGATATTAATAACAATTTTAAAAATCCTAAGAGGAGGTAGAGTCGGAGAGGGTGGGCTGGAAAGATTGTAATGTAAACACAATACACATATAAAACATATAGTCATCCTCCTGGATATTGGAAGTAGACAAGATTACTGGGCAAAAATTGGGAACTTGGGGGTGGGGTGGGATGGGGGTTAGGGGAAATGGGGAGAGAAAAGTGAGAAGGGAAAGATGGGGGAGCTTGGGGGAATGGGATGATTGGGATAAAAGAAGGGTGGATATGGGAGCAGGGAAGCATATATCCTAATTAAGGGAGCCATTTTAGGGTTGGCAAGAGACTTGACTCTAGAGGGGCTCACAGGTGTCCAGGGAGATGTCCCCAGTTATTTCCTTGGGCAGCTGAGGAGAGGGAACCTGAAATGACCCTATCCTATACTGATAAATATCTTGCATATCACCATAGAACCTTCATCTGGCAATGGAAGGAGATAGAGGCAGAGACTCACATTGGAGCACCGGACTGAGATCCCATGGTCCAAATGAGGAGCAGAAGGAGGGAGAACATGAGTAAGGAAGTCAGGACCATGAGGGGTGCACCCATCCACTGAGACAGTGGGGCTGAACTATTGGGAGCTCACCAAGGCCACCTAGACTGGGACTAAATAAGCATGGGATAAAACCAGACTCTCTGAACATGGCGGACAATGAGGGCTGATGAGAAGCCTAAGACAATGGCACTGGGTTTTGATCCTACTGCATGAACTGGCTTTGTGGGAACCTAGCCTGCTTGGATGCTTACCTTCCTAGACCTGGATGGAGGGGGGAGGACCTTGGACTTTCCACAGGGCAGGGAATCCTGACTGCTCTTTGGACTGGAGAGGGAGGGGGAAAGGAATGAGGGGAGGGGGAGAGGAATGAGGGGAGAGGAGGGAAATGGGAGGTGGGGAGGTTCTTCTATCTATATGTTGCTTTCATTGGTTGAATAAAGAAACTGCCTTCGTTTTTTGATAGGGCAGAAACTTATGTAGGCAGGGAAGACAGAACTGGATGCTAGGAAGAAGAGCACAGACACGCAGACACCATGAGTCTCTGGCCTGAGACAGTCGTAGGTTAGAATTTTGCTGGTAAGCCACAGTCACATGGTGATACACAGATTTAATAGAAATGGGTTAATCAAGATGTGAGAGTTAGCCAGTAAGAGGCTAGAGCTAATGGGCCAGGCAGTAATTTAATTAATACAATTTCTGTGTGGTTTTCTCGGATGTAAGCTAGCCAGGTGGAGCAGAACAAAGGGGCCCCGTGCTCCTATTACACATATGCGTATATAAAATAACATAAATCTTATAGAAATAAAAGGAGAAAAAAGTAGCCCAGGGATTGTAACAAATAGAGAAGGCATCCCCCACCCACAAAATGTTCTTAATTATGAGTACACCTGAAAACAATGGGTTGAACCATTCAGAAACCCTTTTCAATACTATTCCATACAGGGTGAATGACTTGTTAATGAACAGTAATTGAAAGGATGTCATCTCACATTGCTTCACTCCACCAAATTTGTAAAACCATCCAGAAACTGCCACTGAAACTAAGTGATGAACACACATGCTTAGGATATAGACCCAGTGTTCCATGAAATATAAAGGGACCAATATTCCTTTCCTTTTTCTCTAGCCTTGGTTTTTATTTTTTAAAGAAACTTCACAAGATTTGTCTATGTTCATGAAAGTTTTGCTTGCATGTGTGTCTATGCACTGCCTACATTCAATGCATGCAGAGTCCAGTAAAGGCATTGAGTTCCCTAGAATTGGAGTTAAATGTTATGGTTATTCACCCTCTAGGTGCTGGGAACTAATCCCATGGCTTCTGAAAGAGTATCCAGTGTTCTAACTAAGAATCCTTCTCTCCAACTTGTGTTGATATCTTGTTTGTAAAACTAAAGTTTGTCTGAAGATCAGAGGGTAGGGCTAGCCACTAGATAACTGTAGAGAACTGGAGGACTGTACAGAGGACAGTAAATAATATGGTTGAGTGGAGAGAGGAAGTGATAAGGCATGAGAAGACAGAAACTCGGTCCCTTTTCGGCTCAAAAGTTGAGTATTTTAGGTGGCTGTGGTTTTGCTCCT
>NW_004950244.1:3072-4716 GCF_000317375.1 Microtus ochrogaster
GGGTCTTCCAGATCCTCTAGCACAGGTAATGCAGTTATTTATAGAAAATGTACTGGTGACCTCAGCATTTCATAAAAAGAAACACCATGTAAGTAAATAGCAAAGACTGAAAAAAGACTTTTTTTATTATGTGGCAACAAGCCAAAGAAATTATGAAGAAATGTCCTATCTATTTTTTCTTTATACAACCAAATTCCACTGCCTGCAGGAAGTAACCAAAGGGTACTCAAAGGAATGAGATCTGGTAGATGAATGTTTTTCATTTTGTAGAATTTGGAAAACTAAAATAAATACAGCACACCACTAATATTTATTCAGGTTTTCAATGGACAGCTGCTTTGAGTTCAGAAAAGACTGATTCTGTAATCACACTTTTGCTAGAAGTTATGGATATCATAGATATACCTGCTCTAATAAAGACAAACAATGCTCCAGCATATGTCTCTAAGAAAATGAAAGTTTTTTGCCTATTATAATATAAAGCATATTTCAGGTATACCACAGAATTATACAGGGCAGACAGTTATAGAGAGATCAAATCAAACTCTAAAGGATATGTGAAATAAACAGAAGTGGATGATAATGTTTCCCAGAAATAGATTTTTTAATGTTTTATTAACTTTGAATTTTCTAAATGGTAATGAAAAAGGAGCAAAAGTTGTGGAGATACATTGGACACTAGAAAAATCTGCTGAATTAAATCAGCTGGTATGCTTTAAAGATGTGTTGACCTCAGATTGGAAACCAGGACATGTGTTACATTGGGGAGGGGTTTTGCTTTTGTTTCCACAGTAGAAGAAAAGCTGTGGATACCATCAAAATTGATAAAGATTCGATCTGAACATGAAAGACCTCTTAATTAGAAAAATGATAGTTCATCAAGCAGCATGGCCTTTTAATCTAAAGTAACCTATAAAATTGACATATGCATCTAATTCAATCAGTTATAACTTGCAAAAAGAAAACCTCTCCAAAATTAGAATTGGTCAAGGGATTTGTGTTTTGTCTCTTCAGGAGAATAAAGACATCCAGATAAGGAATCTGAACACCATTGAACAAATGAGACATCTGAAGAAAAAGGACAAATCATCCAGAAAAAAAAGTCCCAAGGAAAAGAGTAAATTGGCCCACTACGTCATGTTTCCAACAAGATAAACATTCATGTAGTATGAGCGGCAGCGGGCCACTTCCCACCACCCGGTTAGCTTTACCCAAAATAACTACACGGAAACTGTATTTTTTAAAATAATGCGTGGCCCATTAACTCTAGCCTCTTACTGGATAACTTTCACATCTTGCTTTAACCCTGTTTTAATAATGTGTGTAGCACCATAAGGTGACTTACCAGGGAAGATCTTAACCTGCGTCTGTGTCTGGTGGGAGAATCATGGTGACTGCCTGACTCGGCTTCTTTCTCCCAGAATTCTGTTCAGTCTACTCTGCCTACCTAACTTTCTGTCCTATTAAAGAGCCAAGGCAGTCTCTTTATTTAACCAATGAAATTAACATAAAACAAAAGACTTTCCCTCATCACTTTCATAAATATTCCTAAATGTTTGCTTCTGCTATGCTCAACAGACATATAATGTAAATGGTCTATTTGTAGTCCAAGTCCAATTAAAAATTAAATCTTGCCTTGGAGTT
>NW_004950244.1:6126-6701 GCF_000317375.1 Microtus ochrogaster
ACATCAACTCAATCTGGTTTTTATGACGTCATGAATATTTTTTAAGTGCTAATATTAGACCTGTTTTTTGGTACCAACTGCACGAGACAATTTCAAATGGTGCACATTTTTGACAACACTCTGGCCAGACCTTCTCAAAATGCTCAGAGACTAGTTACAATATTCTTAGATCAAAGGTTAGTTTGGGAATTTTACCATTATTTGCTTTTACAGGAGCCCCTAAGGAGAACGTCGCCCCCATGTCAGCTGGAATCAATCTTAGAGGACGATGTCCCCTTTCCCACAGAGTTTGCCCTCAGGGTTAGGGACATCTTTTAGTGGTTGGTTTAGAGTTGAGGGGATGGGGAGATATTTTATAAAATTAGGGGTATATTCAAAAAAAGGGAGGATTAACTGGTTTGATGGGATGATTGGTATTAGTGAATTACTGTTTTTAGAAAATTGTATTGGTACTGTTTTCTGTATATTGATATATTGAAAGTGAGTGTTCCTACCTCTATTTTTGTATAAAAGAGTATGCTTATAACTTTGTCTATATTGTATTGATACATCTACCATATTACAATGTGCATTTC
>NW_004950245.1:0-6692 GCF_000317375.1 Microtus ochrogaster
CAGAACAGAGCTAGATGAGAAAAACTAAACTAAATGCTGGGAGAAAGAAGGCAGAGTCAGGAGAAGTCATGTAGCCCTGCTGGAGTCAGATGGAACTTTACCTGGTAAGCCACAGCCAAGTGGCGATACACAGATTACTAGAAATGGGTTAAACTAAGATGTATGAGTTAGCCAGAAATACACTTAAGCTATTGGCCAAACAGTATTGCAAATAATACGGTTTCTGTGTGATTATTTTGGAACTGAGCAGGCAGGAACAAACAAGCTGCCTCTTACTACAGGTCCCTGCCTGGTTCCACCATAAGACAGATGCTGAGGAGAGCTCTGCAGGCTGCAGCAAGGCTGGGAAGGTATTTCAAGTCTGCGAGACCAGGGCTAACAGAAATAGAAACCATCTTTGCTTGTACATATGGAATTCCCATTATAAAAATGCTTCTTCGTTTCTATTTTAGACTAAAAATAAAAAGGGAGAAAGCATGCTCATAATCTTTGCAATTTTAAATGATAAATGTGATAACTTTGGCAGAATATATACAATGCATTTTATATAAAAGGTGGAACTAATATAACCAAATCATTTTTTAAAGTTATTTGCAACTGAGTGCTTTGTATAGATCTACCATGTGAGCCTACTCCTATACACCATAAACGTGAGAACTAATCAAACCAGTAGGAGGGATTTCCTCTCCTCCACAAGGAACCATATGGCAGGTAAAAATGTGGATAGTCACAACCACCAATGTCTCTCTCAAAGCCCTCTGTTCAGCCAGAACTACAGCTGAACTAACAGCACAGCTATGCAGACCTGGGACTGTTTTCTTCACCTGGTAATCCACACAGCAATATTCCAAGTGGAAAGTGCAGTGCAGTTCGGGGCACATGATCTCCTTCATAGAGATGGAGCTGGCAGAAATCCATCAACAAACCCCGAGCCCTGCGTGCTGCCACGCACACAGGCGCTATCAATCAAGTACGATGTCATCAGTGTGACTGGATGTCAAAACGTCCAATCTGATTTGAATCTCTCTCCATGGCAATGTTTCTTGTAGCTGAAGATATGTGGCTTTTCTGTTGGTTTTGGTAGTTTCATAGTTTTGATAATTTTTATAGCTTATTGTGATAGCTTATGAAAATAGTAAGAGGATCAGATTCAATAGAGAAATATTTTCTTTGCAATCCTGTGGCTTTTATCATTACACATGCTATATACTCTCTGAATTAAATGGGGTGTTGAGAACCTAATGATCCATACAGTATTTTAAGGATTCTTAACATATCTTCAAAGTTTGCCAATTCTCTTCTGAAAACTCTTTTAATTTTAATTGTCTTTACAAAAACTGTCAGCAAGTATTGTATGTAATCATAGTTCATCTGATTTCCAGCAGTCTGGAAAAGAAACATTGTGATATCAGAACAAACAGCAAAGCTTAACATGGGCCTTGGACCTCTTCTGGTTTTTATTACTTTAGGGCCTGAGTTCAAGTCATGAGTGCTTACTTTTGCTTTAGTTTAGGAGTTGAAGAAACAATCACTTGATTAAGTAAGTGACATTTACCATCTACATATTAACATAGAAGTTCCTGAACAGAATTATATGAAAAGTGATAGATCAAATAAGTAACAGATTCACTTGGCATACATTAAACACTTAGAAAACATGAAACTTTGGATCCTAATTACTGATTCTGTGCTAAAATGCATAATAGTGGTTCATGGCTTTCTCGAGCTCATGAGTGAATGAAATTGCTTTTGATAACTATATGGAATGAGCAGCCTGGAATCGTGTAATTTATTTATGCTACATTGTTAGAATAATTCAAAAGTTAACATGGCTTTTATGAAGGAATAAACCTTTATGTGATAAATATGTCTTAGATCTTGTTAATTCCTTACCATGCTCTGAGTCTTATACCACAGAAGCTACAGATTGGCTGAAATGGAACTAAAGTCAGGAATGGCTGAAGAAAACTCAGCTCTTTTTGATAAATAGGTTTGTCTCGATGTAGATCTCACACCACTGAGCTTGGAGGATAAGTAGGCATGACACGTTCAGACCTGTAAAAGGTCTGCATCAATACTTTGCATGTTTGTGTGGTTCAAACTTGTTCTGATTTGTGGAGCAAGAGAACTGAGTCAGAACTCTAAGTAGACAACATTCACACTCAGCACTGTGGGGAGCACACATAGACAGGCCAATCATACTGATGGACGGTCTGCATGGCATCACCACAAAAGCTGTAGCTGAAGAGAAATGCGAAGGACTTGGCTGGTGGCATCCATTTCTGGAAATCTGGGACCCACAAAGCTCTCTCAAATTCTACACTCGGTTTTAGCCACCTATACTCGGTGGAAATGTCTTACATAATGATTTTTCCCTAGAATAAGACGTAAAGATTAGAAATGACTCAAAGTAAAATATGCACACAAGAACCTGAGTTTTATTAATTATAGCTATAGATTTGCACACAAAGTCAGCATGGTCTGTTGTATTAAATATATTTAAGTGTTTCTTTTAGATATTTTACTGTTCTTTTCAACCCAAAGCTACCAATAGTAATAGGAGTATTTATTTATACATTAAGGTCTGAATTCTAGAGAAAAATTCTTTGTAAGCACACTATTTCACTATGGCTTCACTCTGTAGCCCAGGCTGGCCTAGAACTCACCATGTACTTCAGCCTGACATCCAGTTAGTGACAATCCTCCACCTCAGTTTCCTGGCATTCTGAAGTTACTAGGTGAGGACTGATTTCAGTACAGCAAGGTCTACACTCAAGTACCAAACAGCAGGCTGCTCCACATGTTCTCATGCATTTTTACTCGTCACAGAATCTGACTTCCGAGCATGCTCAGGCCCAGGCTTGGAGACTGGGGTCGATACCCGCTGCTGAAACTCTCATCTTCTTAAAGTCTCAAACACCTTCTATTAAGCAACCTCTGAGGGCCTAGATGGGTGTTTTCCTTACTTTGGATGGAACAATAAATAAATGTGTCCCATGGAATCAAATGAGGAAAGACAGCCCAGAGATTAGCCAGAGACAAAGGACATGCTGCAATTACCCAAGAGACACTTTAGAGCTAGAACTCCAAAAGCCAGCCGAGGAATTCCAGACACTCTTGAAACAAGGGAGGGAAAGCATGAATGCAGAAAGAAAAAAAGAGTATTGTATGCATTAGTTGTACAAAACGCTGCTCACTATTACTTCTTCATACATTTAAATAATACCCTTTAATCAGATTCAGCTTCACGACTCCAATCCTTTGCTTAAACAGTTCACCTTCTATTTTAATGTACTTTTAAAGTCTAGATTTAAAATGAAACCACAGCACTGAACTAATCAGTGAATAAGGTCAAGGGTCGAATTAAGAGCCAGAGAGAATCAACATCCTCAAAGCTAAAACCCAACTGGATCTCAAACAAACGGAACTCCACTATCACAACATTAGAGTCCAAGATGGACTCTAATGAGGTTAAAAGGAGGAAAGTGAGGTTAAAAAAAAAATCGAAAACATAATGGTGACATTTGGCAAAAGATACCCCCCCCCACAGAGATGTAAAATATGAAGTGTAACTAAATAGGACAAAATTCCATAGAACTATCCATCCCAAAAGACATAGCATTGACATTCCGCAAAAGATAGTCAAAGAAAAAAGTGGAGCAGCAGGAACTGCATTTTACCTGAAGAAAAACCAGTGCAAATGACAGAGTTTTCATTAGAAACCAGGAAAAGAAGAAAATATCACGGAGTTTTTAAAGGCAAGAAAACAGGCTATGTCTCAAGTCCTGTCTCTGGCTCAATAGCAATGCACTGTCAGATGGAGCACCACTAATGTAATATGCCACTAAAAGCCACATTCTAGAAAGCGTTAAAAGGAGGCGTTCAATAGCCATGTTTCCTTGCTCTGTTAAAGAATGACATGGTTCTACAGAGCATGAGAACGAGATGGGAGCTTCAAGAACTGTTTATGTTTTTCTAGAAATCGTGTCATAGGTAAAAACTGGTGTTAAAGCCATTTAATAAGTTTTAAAACTACTCCCGCTTTGCTTCCTTCCTGCCCTTTAGTTCCTGAAACATAAAAATAGATTCTTGAAAAAAAATGTCAGTGAATTCTAATGCTGTGACAGCCATGGTAATATTCCGTTTGAAGAATCCGGTTATAATATAAATTCTTCAAATACTCTTCCTTAGCTAATGTCTGTGACAACAATGAAGTCATTTGGAATCTACAGGGGCCAATTTGCACCGCATAGGTTTCAGGGCTTCCTGGCTATAATCAGAACATGGTGGCAGGGCTCAATGGGTTTGGTTACTATAGCTACCCCATATGCGGCCTTCCTCTGCTGACCAGGGACTATGCCATGTATCTGCTGTAAATTGCTTATTAGTCACTCGCCATTTATTTTCTGCTCCAACAGCAACCCCAAACTGGCCCTGTCAGAAATCCATGCTTTTGAATTTATGGGGAAACAGACCAGAAGGAAATAAACACATATTTTCCTGAGCCCTTCTCCCACTCACTGTTGCTTCTGCTCAGAAAAATACAGAGTATTTGTCTAAAATACTGCTAACATTATTTTGCATTTTCTGTGTTTTTTTTTTACAACAGAAAATGGAGAACATTCTCCTGCCAAAAGTATTCCAAATTATGAGATCTCTTTACATTTAGAAGAGAAGATAAAGATAAAACAACTAATAAACTTCAAGGATTTAACTTTTAAAATGTTTAATTGCTATTACATTGAAGGCTATTTAAAGTTCAGTTGTAGATACAAATTCAGTTATCACTTTGGGTAGATTGTGTTCTTTTACAATTTCATACATGTGCAC
Source organism: Microtus ochrogaster (assembly GCF_000317375.1). NCBI lineage: Eukaryota > Metazoa > Chordata > Mammalia > Rodentia > Cricetidae > Microtus > Microtus ochrogaster. The sequence goes on from NW_004950245.1 coordinate 4,831, forward strand.
TGTGAATTCTACACCCTCCCCCCGACTTCTCTTCCATCCCTAACAGCCCATCTTCTCCTTATAAACAAACCTCTTTCCTCTACTTGTCTTGGTTTTTGTTCAGTGTCCCACAGAATCTGACTGGGGACACTGGTGAGGTCAATTTCAAAGTTGACATCAGATGTTTTTACGGTACTGAACGTGTCTGGGACTTGCAAAGCAATCTGGCCACGTGCTCACATGGTTACATCTCCATTCACTGAGAGCTAACAGCACACACACTTATATCCCTGCGGGCACTGTGTCAATATTCTAAGTATATGCACAGCCTCGCACAGAATATCGTACTGAAGTTATTGATATCATGTCAAAAGCTCAGCACAGTAATGAACAATTCAGCAACTGTCTGAGAGCTTTGAGCTGACGCACGAATGAACAGACCCAGTATTTACCTAAAACAAACATGTTCTTTCTTTACATTCTATTTTCTCAATAGTCTTTAAAAATACGAGCCTTTTGGCTCATAATATAAATATATATATATATATATATATATATCATAAGCAAGGCATGACAGCACAACACAAATCTGTAATCTCCACTGCTATGGAGACAGAGTCAAGAAACCCTGAGATCAAGGTCAGTCTGGGCAACTCAGCAAGGTCACTTTAAAACACAAAAATAGTTTATTATTGAATTAGATTTTAATAATTTTTAGCACATTAAATCTCAACAACAGAGTGGCAACAGTGCTTACCAGATGAGTAAAAAATTGCCACTTTAATGTAGAAGTATAGGGTCATAAAGAATGTTGTGATAAACACAGACAAGAATTTGCCTTTGGAACAAGTTGCCTTTTTAAACTGTGTAGAAGCCAATTTCAAATTAAACCTAGGATCTAGAGGTTACCACAAAAAAAAAAGTTTTCCAATATCTGAATCAAGCAAATGATTTTTAAATTTAACTTAATTCAAATGAAATAAAGTGAAAGATTCAGCATCCCCACTTCCATCTCACTAGTCACATCTCTGGGGACCAGTAGCTCAAACATGGCATGGTGTCAGACAAGAAGATACTGCCAAGCAGGATAAGAACCTGTGAGCACTGTGGAGAAGTTTTACTGCTTTGGCTCTATACTCAGGATCTGAATTAGTTATTGTTACCTTCTTATGACCAAAGTACTTGACAAAAAAAGATGTCTCCATTTCAAAGACATAATAGATTTATTACAATCCACACTATGGTGGTCAGAAAGCACAGGTGAAAGGAAGGGACCATGGATAAGAGACCCCTAAAGACCCACCCCTAATAATGTACTCCCTCCAGCTAGATCCCACCTCCTAAGTGTTCCATACCCTTCCAAAGTAATGGCACCAGCTGGGGACTAAGTGGTTTGCACCCAGGAGCCTATCTATGCAGGGAACTTCTTATCCAAACTGCAGTAGAGTCAAAGCCGAAGTTTCAACACTGAATGGTCCAAAGACGTTTCACATCTGCTACCGCCTGCCCTGCCCTTGTAATCTGCCTCTCTGCCTCTCACTGAGTTCACTGCCATCCCCTCAGCCTCCTCTTGGTTCCTCACACTCTCTATCCTCTTCCACCTTAGGACCTTTATTCCCACCCAGCCCTCGTGTCTCTTTGAGCTGCTACCACTTCATTTCCTTCTGGTCTCTATTCAAATACTACCTCTTCAAGGCATCGTCTCCCAGCACCTCTACTTTAAAGAATTTATATTTATCATTTGTGTGTGTGTGTGTGTGTGTGTGTGTGTGTGTGTGTGTGTGTGTGTGCAAGGATCTCAGGGATATTGGATCTCACATTACAAATGGTTGTGAGCTACCCATTGCAGGTACTAGGAACCAAGGGCAAGTTCTCTAGGAAAG
>NW_004950246.1:0-1398 GCF_000317375.1 Microtus ochrogaster
GTTATGGGAAGACAGTGAACCCTGGCAAAGGGCTTGTGCTATTTTTTTTATTAAAATTTTTTTAATTAAAAATTTCTGCCTCCTCCCCACCTCCATTTTCCCTCCCTCTCCACCCACTCCCCATGCCCCACTCCCCTTCCCCTTCCTCTCCAGTCCAAAGAGCAATTAGGGTTCCCTGCCCTGTGGGAAGTCCAAGGTCCTCAACCCTCCATCCAGGTCTAGGAAGGTGAGCATGCAAACAGGCTAGGCTCCAACAAAGCCATTACATGCAGTAGGATCAAAACTCAATACCATTGTCCTTGGCTTCTCAGCAGCTCTCATTGTCCACCATATTCAGAGAGTCCAGTTTTATCCCAGGCTTTTTCAGACCCAGTCCAGCTGGCCTTGGTGATCTCCCAATAGATCAGCCCCACTGTCTCAGTGGGTGGGTGCCCCTGTCGTGGTCTTGACTTCCTTGCTCATGTTCTCCCTCTTCCTGGTCCTAATTTGGACCTTGGGAGCTCAGTCCATTGCTCTAATGTGTGTTTCTGTCTCTATTTCTATCCATTGCCAGATGAAGGTCCAATGATGATATGCAAGATATTCATTAGTATGGCTGTAGGATCGGGCCATTTCAGGCTCTCTCTCCTCAGCTGCCCAAAACCTAGTTGGGTACATCTGTCTGGACCCCTGGGAACCCTTCTAGAGTCAAGGCTCTTGCCAACCCTAAAATGGATCCCTTAATTAAGATATATACTTTTCTGCTCCCATATCCATCCTTCCATTATCCCAACCATCCCATTTCCCCCAAGCTCTCCCCATCCTCCCCTTTTCACTTGTCTCTCCCCATCTCCCTTTTCTCCCATCCCACCCCCCCTGCCAGTTCCCAATTTTTGCCAAGCAAACTTGTCTACTTCCAATATCCAGAGGGATAACTGTATGTTTTTCTTTGGGTTCACCTTCTTATTTAGCCTCTCTAGGATCGTGAATTATAGGCTCAATGTCCGATATTTATGGGTAAAAACCAATTATGAGTGAGTACATCCCACGTTCATCCTTTTGGGTCTGGCTTACCTCACTCAGGATAGTGTTTTCTATTTCCATCCATTTGCATGCAAAATTTAAGAAGTCATTGTTTTTACCACTGAGTATACTCTAATATGTGTATATCCCACACTTTCTTCATCCATTCTTCCATTGAAGGGCATTTAGGTTGTTTCCAGGTTCTGGCTATGACAATGCTGCTATGAACATAGTTGAACAAATAATTTTGTAGTATGATAGAGCATCTCTTGGGTATATTCCCAAGAGTGGTATTGGTGGGTCCTGGGGTAGATTGATCTCAAATTTACTGAGAAACTGCCATACTGCTTTCCATAATGGTTGCACAAGTTTGCATTCCCACCAGCAATGGATGAG
>NW_004950246.1:4124-4697 GCF_000317375.1 Microtus ochrogaster
ATCTCAGACTCTGAAGACACCATTGAGAAAATAAATGTACTGATCAAAGAAAACAGCAAATCCAACAAGTTCTCATCACAAAACATTCAGGAAATATGGGACACAATAAAAAGACCAAACCTAAGTCTAATAGGGATACAAGAAGGAGAAGCATTACAGCTCAAAGGTCCAGAAAATTTATTTAACAAAATTAGGGAAGAAAACTTTCTCAAAATCAAGAAAGATATTCCTATGAATATTCAAGAAGCATACAGAGCACCAAATAGACTGGATAAAAAAAATCCCCTTGTCATATAATAATCAAAACACAAAACATACAGATTAAAGAAAGAATATTAAGAGCTGCAAAGGAAAAAATCAAGTAACTTATAAAGGTAAACCTATCAGACTTACACCGGACTTCTCTATGGAAACCATGAAAGCTAGAAGGTCCTGGATAGAGGTACTACAGAAACTGAGATACCATGGATTCAAGCCCAGACTACTATACTCAGCCAAGCTATCATTCACTATCATTGGAGAAAACAAACTATTCCTGGATAAGAACACATTTAAACAATACGTAGCCACAAA
>NW_004950246.1:5718-6689 GCF_000317375.1 Microtus ochrogaster
AGGAGTAGAAGACTGGAAATAATCAAACTGAGGGCTGAAATCAACAAAATTGAAACACAGAAAACAATCCAAAGAATCAATGACATGACAAGTTGGTCTTGGAGAAAACCAACAAGATCGACAAACCCCTATCCAAACTAATCAACTGGCAGAGAGAGAACACACAAATTAATAAGATCAGAAATGAAAAGGGGGACATAACCACAGACACAGAGGAAATTCAGAGAATCATTAGATCTTACTACAAAAGCATGTATGCCACAAAACTGGAAAATGCAGAAGAAATGGACTTTTTTTTAGTTAAGTACCATATACCAAAGTTTAACCAAGACCAAGTGAACAATCTAAATAGACCTGTTAGTTGCGAAGAATTAGAAACTGCTACCAAAAACATCCATTCCAATTATGATCAAGTAGCTTCATCTCAGAGATGCTGGGCATGGGGAGTTGGGGGAAGGGAAGGAAAGGGGAGGCGGGGAGAAGGCAGAAATTTTTAATAAAAAAAAATTTAATAAAAAAAAGACTGCATTTTTGGATACCAACCACTGAAATTGTGCACCTTCTCATAATCTGGCCAGACTTCCAAATGAGAACTTTGGAAAACAAAACAAAACAAAACAAAACAAAAACCTATTGACTGCTCAGAAATTGTTTGCAACTATACTAGACAGTAATTTTGGAACCTAACCACCACTTAATTTTTTCAGGATCCCATTAAGAGAACATTGCCCTTATGACAGCGGGAAGCAATTCTAGAAGATGATGCTCCCCTTCCCAAAATAGTTTGTCCATAGGGTTGGGAACACTGTTTAGGGGTTTTTGATTATCACTTGTACTAGATAGAGATTTGGGGTGAATACTGTGTTTGTTAAAAAAGGGGGGAGATATTAATAATGGATAATAGAGTAAATACTTGTGAGCTATTATTTATGGATAATTTACATTGGCATTGTTTTGTATATTGATATAAG
>NW_004950247.1:0-2463 GCF_000317375.1 Microtus ochrogaster
AGGGCTATGGCTTGGATTAGTGTTACATCTAGATTTAGGGTTAGAGCTATGCCTAGTGTAAGGATTAGGGTTAGGACTAAGGTAGGGTTAGTGTTAGCTTTAGAGTTAAGATTACGGTTAGGGTTACGGTTAGGATTTAGGGTTTGGTTTATTTTTGAATTTATGTTTAGGGTAGAGTTTAGTTTTAGGGTTAGTGTTACGTTTATTATAAGGTATATTTTAGTGTTAGGATTAGGGTTAGGGTTAGGATGTAGGATTTGGTTTATTGTTAGTGTTATGGTGAGTGTTAGGGTTTAGTGTTAGTGTTAGAGTTAGGGTTAGGTTAAGGCTTAGGGTATTTCCAGGGCTTGGGTTAGTGTAATATCTAAGGTTAGTGTTATACCTAGTGCTAGGGTTAGGGTTAGGGCTAGGCTTATTGTTAGGTCTAGATCTAAGTTTAGAGTTATTGCTAAGGTTAGGGTTAGGGTTAGGGATAGAGTTAGGTTTACGGTTAGGGTTACTGTTAGGTTTAGGGTTAGGTTTTAGGATTAGGTTTAGGGTTAGGGTTAATGTTAGTGATATGGTTAGGACTAGGGCTTGGATTAGTGTAATGGATAGGTTTAGACTTAGACCTAGTGCTAGGGTTAGTGTTAGGATTAGGCTTATGTTTAGGGCTAGATATAATGTTATAGTTATTGCTAAGGTTAGGGTTAGTGTTAAGGTTAGGTTAGGGTTAGGGTTAGTGATACGGTTAGAGCTAGAGCTATGGTTACGTTTATTGTTAGTGTTAGTGTTAGGGCTACGGCTTGGATTAGTGTTACATCTATGGTTAGGATGAGAGCTAGGTCTAGTGTGAGGATTAGGGTTCAGGCTAGGGTAGGGTTAGTTTTAGCGTTAGGGGTTTGATTATGGTTAGGGTTAGAGTTAGGTTTTAGGGTTCGATTTATTTTTAGGGTTATGGTTAGTGTAGGGTTTAGTGTTAGGGTTAGTGTTAGGTTTATTATTAAGTATGTTTTACTGTTAGGATTAGGGCTATGGTCAGGGTGTAGGGTTAGGTTTATTGTTAGGTTTATTGTGAGGGTTAGGGTTTTGGGTTCGGGTTACGGTTATGTTTAGTGTGAGGGTTAGAACTAGTGCTTGGATTAGTTTAATGCATAGGGTTAGGTTTAGGGCTAGGCTTATGATTAGGGCTAGATCCAAGGGTAGAATTATTGCTAAGGTTAGGTTTAGGGTTAGGGTTATGGTTGGGGTTAGGACTAGTGCTTGGATTAGTGTAGTAGCTAGGGTTATGCTTAGACCTAGTGCTAGGTTTAGGGTTAGGGCAAGGCTTATGGTTGGGGCTAGATCTAAGCTTAGAGTTATTGCTAGTGTTAGGGTTAGTTTTAAGTTTAGGTTAGGGTTAGGGTTAGGATTAGTTTTACATCTAGGTTTAGGTTTAGAGCTAGGCGTAGTGTGAGGATTATGGTTAGGGCTAATGTAGGTTTAGGGTTAGAGTTAGGGTTAAGATTAAGTTTATGGTTATGGTTAGGGTTAGGGTTTAGGGTTCGGTTTATATTTAGGGTTATGGTGAGGGTAGCGTTTAGTGTTAGGGTTAGTGTTAGGGTTATTATTAGGTATATTTTAGTGTTAGCATTAGGGCTAGGGATAGGGTGTAGGGTTTGGTTTATTGTTAGGTTTATGGTGAGTGTTAGGGTTTAGTATTAGGGTTAGGGTTAGGACTAGGGCTTGGATTTTTGTAATGGCTAGGGTTAGGTTTAGTGTGAGGCTTATGATTAGGCTAGATCTAAGGTTAGAGTTATTGCTAAGGTTAGGGTTAGGATTAGGGGTAGGGTTAGGGTCAGGATTAGGGTTTAATGTTAGTGTTAGGATTAGGGTTATGGTTAGGGTTAGGGCTATGGCTTGGTTTAGTGTTACATCTAGGGTTATGGCTAGAGCTAGGCCAAGGTGGAGGATTAGTGTTAGGGCTAGGTTAGGGTTTGGGTTAGCATTAGGGTTAAGATTAGGTTAGGCTTTGGGTTAGGTTTATGGTTAGGGTTATTGTTATTGCATGGATTTGTGTAATGGCTAGGGTAGAGCTTAGACCTAGTGCTAGGTTTAGGTTTTGGGCTAGGCTTATGTTTAGGGCTAGATCTAAGTTTAGAATTATTGCTAAGTTTAGGATTAGGATTAGGGCTTGGGTAGGTTAATGTTAGTGTTAGAGTTAAGATTACGGTTAGCTTAGGGTTAGGGTTTAGGGTTTGGTTTATTTTATGGTTACGGTTTGTAAGTTTTATAGTTAGGGTTAGTGTTAGGTTTATTATTAGGTATATTTTCATGTTAGGATTAAGGCTAGGGTTAGGGTGTAGGGTTTTGTTTATTTTAGGGTTAAGGTGAAGGTTAGGGTTTAGTGTTAGTGTTAGTGTTAGCTTTGGGTTAGGGTTAGTGATTAGGGTTAGGTCTAGGGCTTGGATTAGTGTAATGGCTAGTGTTAGTGTTAGGGCTAGG
>NW_004950247.1:2563-6683 GCF_000317375.1 Microtus ochrogaster
TTAGTGTTAGTGTTAGGGTTAGAGTTAGGACTAGGGCTTGGATTAGTGTAATGGCTAGTGTTAGTGTTAGGGCTAGGATTAAGGTCAGGGCTATATCTAATGTTAGAGTTATTGCTAAGTTTAGGATTAGATTTAGGGTTAGAGTTAGGGTTTAGGGTTAGGGTTAAGGTTAGGGTTAGGATCAGGGTTAGGCTTTGGGCTATGGCTTGTAGTAGTGTTACATCTTGGGTTAGGGTTAGAGCTAGGCCTAGTGTGAGGATTAGGGTTTGGGCTAAGGTTAGCATTAGGGTTAAGGTTACAGCTAGGTTCAGGGTTAGGGTTTAGGGTTTGGTTTATTTTATTGTTATGTTTATTGTAGGGTTTAGTGTTTCGATTAGTGTTAGGTTTATTATTAGGTATATTTTAGTGTTACGATTAGGGCTAGGGTTAGGGTGTAGGGTTTGGTTTGTTGTTAGGGTTATGTTGAGTGTTATGGTTTAGTGTTAGCGTTAGTGTTACTATTATTATTATGTTTAGGGTTAGGGGTAGTGTTAGAGGTAGGGTTAGGACTAGGACTTGGATTAGTGTAATGGCTAGGGTTAGGCTTAGGGTTAGGACTAGGGCTTGGATTAGTGTAATTGCTAGGGTTTGGCTTAGACCTAGTGCTAGGTTTAGGGTTAGGGCTAGACTTATGGTTAGGTCTAGATCTAAGATTAGAGTTATTGCTAAGGTTAGGGTTAGGATTAGGTTATGGTTATGGTTAGGGTTAGGGTTTAAGGTTAGTGTTAGGATTAGGGTTAGGGTTAGGGCTATGGCTTGGTTTAGTGTTACATCTAGGGTTAGGGCTAGAGCTAGGCCAGGTGTGAGGATTAGAGTTAGGGCTAGGTTAGGGTTTGGGTTAGCATTAGGGTTAAGATTATGGTTAGGGTTAGGGTTAGGGTTAGGTTTAGGGCTAGGGTCATTACTATTGCTTGGATTAGTGTAATGGCTACAGTAGGGCTTATACCTAGTGCTAGGTTTAGGTTTAGGGCTAGGCTTATGTTTAGGGCTAGATCTAAATTTAGAATTATTGCTAAGTTTATCATTAGGATTAGGGCTTGCGTAGGGTTAGTGTTAGTGTTAAGTTAAGATTACGGTTAGGGTTAGGGTTAGGGCTAGGTTTAGGGTTAGGGTTAGGGTAGGGTTAGGGCTATGGCTTGGTTTAGTGTTACATTTAGGGTTAGGGCTAGAGCTAGGCCAAGTGTGAGGATTAGTGTTAGGGCTAGATTAGGGTTTGGGTTAGCATTAGGGTTAAGATTATGGTTAGGGTTAGGGTTAGGTTTAGGGTTAGGGTTATTACTATTGCTTGGATTTGTGTAATGGCTAGAGTAGGGCTTAGATCTAGTGCTAGGTTTAGGGTTAGGCCTAGGCTTATATTTAGGGCTAGATCTAAGTTTAGGATTTTGCTAAGTTTAGGATTAGATTTTTTGTTAGAGTTAGGGTTTAGGGTTAGGGTTAAGTTTAGGGTTAGGATCAGGTTTAGGCTTTGGGCTACGGCTTTTATTAGTGTTACATCTTGGGTTAGGGTTAGAGCTAGACATAGTGTGAGCATTAGGGTTAGGGCTAGGTTAGGGTTAGGGTTAGCATAAGGGTTAAGGTTACAGTTAGGTTCATGGTTAGGGTTTAGTGTTTGGTTTATTTTTATTGTTATGGTTATGGTTAGGGTTAGGGTTAGGTCTAGGCTTATGGTTTAGGCTAGATCTAAGGTTAGAGTTATTGCTAAGGTTTGAGTTATTGTTAAGGTTAGGTTAGGGTTACGGTTCGTGTTAGTGTGAGGACTAGGGCTTGGATTAGTGTAATGGCTATGGTTAGGCTAAGACTTAGGGGTAGGACTTAGAGATAGGCTTACGTTTAGGGCTAGTTCTAAGATTAGAGTTATTGTTAAGGTTAGGGTTAGGGTTAGGATTTCGGTTAGGTTTAGGGTAGTGTTTAGTGTTAGGTTTAGTGTTAGGTTTATTATTTAGTATATTTTAGTGTTAGGATTAGGGCTAGAGTTAGGGTGTAGGGTTTGGTTTATTGTTAGGGTTTTGGTGATGGTTAGGTTTTAGTGGTAGTGTTAGGGTTAGGGTTAGGGTTAGTGTTAGTGTTAGGGTTTGGACTAGGGCTTCATTTATCGTAAAGGCTAGATTTAGGGTTAGGCCTGGGCTTTTCGTTAGCACTAGATCTAAGGTTAGAGTTACTGGTAAGTTTAGGTTTACGGTCAGGGTTAGGGTTAGGGTTTATGGTTAGGGTTAGGGTTAGGGTTAGGGTTATTGTTATGTTTAGGTTTAGGGTTAATGCTACGGCTTGGATAATGTTACATCTAGGTTTAGGGTTAGAGCTAGGCCTAGTCTGAAGATTAGTGTTAGGGCTAGGGTAGGGTTAGGTTTAGCGTTACGGTTAAGATTATAGTTAGTGTTAGGGTTAGCTTTAGGTTTAGGAATAGGGCTTGGATTAATTTAATGGCTAGGGTTAGGGTTACAACAAGGCTTATGGTTAGGCCTGATCTAAGTTTAGAATTATTGCTAAGGTTAGGCTTAGGGTTAGGAATAGTGTTAGGGTTAGGGTTATGGTTAGGGTTTCGGTTTAGCGTTAGGGTTAGGGTGAGTGTTAGTGTTAGGGCCATGGCTTGGATTAGTGTTACATCTAGGGTTAGGGTTAGAACTAGGCCTAGTGTGAGCATTAGGGTTAGGGCTCAGGTAGGGTTAGGGTTAGTGTTGTGGTTAAGATTATGGTTTGGGTTAGAATTAGGGTTAGGATTAGGACTAGGGCTTGGATTAGTGTAATGGCTAGGGTTAGGCTTAGACCTAGTACTAAGGTTATGGTTAGGGTTATTATTATGTTTAGGGTTAGGGTTAGGGTTAGGGTTAGCATTAGGGTTACAGTTAGGACCAGCGTTTGGATTAGTGTAATGGATAGGGTTAGGCTTAGACGTAGTGCTACCGTTAGGGTTAGGGCTAGGCTTATGGTTAGGGCTAGATCTAAGGTTAGAGTTATTGCTAAGGTTAGGGTTAGTGTTAAGGTTAGGTTAGGGTTAGGGTTAGTGTTATGGTTAGAGCTAGAGCTAGGGTTAGGCTTACTTTCATGTTAATGTTAGGGTTTGGCTTAGGCTTAGGGTTAGGGTTAATGTTAGGATTAATGTTATTATTATGTTTAACTTTAGGGTTAGGGTTAAGGTTAGGGTTAGGGTTAGTGTTAGTTTTAGGGCCAAGGCTTGTATTAATGTTAAATCAAGGGTTAGGCTTAGAGCTATTCCTAGTGTGAGGATTAGGGTTAAGGCTAGGGTATGGCTAGGGCTAGCATTAGGGTTAAGACTACAGTTAGGGTAGGGGTTAGAGTTTAGGGTTGGTTTATTTTTAGGTTTATGGTTATGGTAGGTTTTAGTGTTAGGGTAATGTTAGGTTTATTATTAAGTATATTTTAGTGTTAGTGTTAGGGCTAGTGTTAGGGTGTAGTGTTTGGTTTATTTTTAGGGTTATGGTAATGGTTAGTGTTTAGTGTAAGTGTTAGTGTTACTTTTAGGGTTAGGGTTAGGACTAGGGCTTAGTTTAGCGTAATTGCTAAGTTTAGGGTTAGGCCTGGGCTTATGGTTAGGGCTAGACCTAAGGTTAGAGTTATTGCTAAGGTTAGGTTTACGGTTAAGGTTAGGGTTAGGGTTAGGGTTAAGGTTTATGGTTATGGTTAGTGTTAGCATTAGGTTTTGGGTTAAGGCTATGCCTTGATTAGTGTTACATCTAGGGTTACCGTTAGAGCTAGGCATAGTGTGAGGATTAGGGTTATGGCTAGCATAGGGTTAGGGTTAGCATTAGGGTTTAGATTATGGTTAGGGTTAGGGTTACGGATAGGACTAGGGCTTGGATTAGTGTAATGTCTAGGGTTAGGGTTAGGGCTAGGCTTATGGTTATGTCTATATCTAAGGGTAGAGTTTTTGCTAAGGTTAGGGTTACGGTTAACCTTCGGGTTAGGGTTAGGGTTAGGGTTTCTGGTTAGGGTTAGGGTTATGGTTAGAGCTAGAGCTAGGTTTATGGTTACCGTTACTGTAAGTGTAAGGGCTATGGCTTGGATTAGTGTTACATCTAGATTTAGGGTTAGAGCTATGCCTAGTGTAAGGATTAGGGTTAGG
>NW_004950248.1:0-1159 GCF_000317375.1 Microtus ochrogaster
TGTGTGTGTGTGTGTGTGTGTGTGTGTGTGCGCGTGTGTGTGTGTGTGCGCGTGTGTGTATTCTATGTATATTGATGACTTATGTATGTGTATTTGTATACATATATACATGTACAGAGAGCAAGAGAAATAGCATTTCTCAAAAAGCTCAGGTTCTCCTTGAATATTTTAGTTAGCTTTGCCCTCAGGTTGATATCTTGCATCTACCTACAAAGTGTGAAAATTCAGTCAGTATTGCGCCTTGTTCTAAAGTGCTAGGAAACAGCCTAGTGCCTTGTGTTTGCCAGGCATGGACGCAAATATATGAAAAGTATTCAAGAAGTGTGTGTGTGTGTGTGTGTGTGTGTGTGTGTGCCTGCACAAATCTACATTTGAGTATATTCACTTGTGTGCTTGTGTGCATGAAGACAAGAGGTGAGTATCTAATGCTGTATCTCAGGATGTATCCTTCTAGTTTTCTTGAGCCAGCCAGTGTTTCTCACTGACAAAGAACACTCCAATTAGTTAAGCTGGCTGGCCAGTGAGCTCTAGGGCTTTTCCTATCTGTACTTCCACAGCTCCGTGTTTATAAGTTTGCCATTATTCCTAGATTCTTTTTATTTTTCGAGGAAAGATTTAATTTGGCACAGAGTTTCAGAGCTTTCTGTCTGTGGCAGCTGGCTCCAAGGTTTCATGACCAAAGGCTGTGAAGAAGCAAAGTTGCTGTCCCACAGTGTCCAAGAAACTGACACAGATGAAGGGGCACATAACAGGATAGAATTCCAAGAATAAGCCCCCCCGAGACCGCCTCAATCCTGAACTAGGTTCTAGTTCTGAATGTTTTCACCCTGACTCAATAATGGCATCAAATTCTGATTCCATCAATGGACTAACCCATTGATTAGGACAATGGATTTCTAGATTCTTTATATAGTTTCTGAACTTGGATTAAAGACCTTGCTCTTGTAGAGTGAATTGTATAACATACATTTTTTTTTTTTTTGAGAAAAGGGCAAATCAGACTGGTTTGGGGAATTTTGTGTCAATTTGACACTAGAGAAATCAGCTAAGAGGAAAGAAACTCAATTAAGAAAGTGTCTGCATACTATAAAGCCGAAGGAATACCTGTAAAATATTATCTTAATTATTAATTTATGGAGGACACGTATCATTATTATTA
>NW_004950248.1:1889-4835 GCF_000317375.1 Microtus ochrogaster
GTTTTCTATTTCCATCCATTTGTACACAAACTTCAAGAAGTTCTTGTTTTTTACTGCTGAGTAGTACTCTAATATGTATATATTCCAACGTATCATTATTATTGACGCCATCCCTGGGCTAGTGGTTTTGGGTTCTATGATAAAGCAGGATGAACAAGCCAAGAGGAACAAGTCAGTAAGCAACACCTGTCCATGGCCTCTACATCAGCTGCTGACTCCAGGTTCTTGCTCTGTTTGAATTCTTGTCATGATTTCCATTATGATGAACAATGCTACAAAATTGTACGCTTTATTTAAACTCCTTCCTCCAAACTTGTTTTTGGTCTTGGTGTTTCATCACAGCAATAGAAGCCCTAAGTAATACACAAACCATGGTGGTTTGTAAGAAAATGTCCACAAAGGGTGTGGCATTACTTGAAGGTGTGGTCTTGTTGGAGTTGGTGTGGTCTTGTTGTGTTACTGTTGCTGGCAAGTCAAGATATAGGACACTGGGCAACTTCTCTAGCACTGTATCTGTCTACACACCACCATGTTGCACTATGATGATAGTGGACCAGTCCTTTGAGAATGTAAGGCTCTCTAAATATTTTCACTTATAAAGTTTGTCATGTCATGGTGTCTCTTCACAGCAATAGAAACCGTAAGTAAGAGAGAAATTGGTATCACGAATAAGCTTAATGTTGTGACAGGTCTGGCAATGCTTTTGTTAGATGGAATATGGACCTTAGGACTGTGTATTTCAAAAGAAGCTAAATGTTTTAAATACTGCTTCATGAGTCATAGTAAATAGAGCAAAGATAAAGGAAGTAGTGACCTTATGGCCAGATCCCATCCAGGTAAATTTCCAAATTGTGAAAAAGAATTAAATAAAACCTTAAGGTCAGGTGTAGTTGTGCATGTCTTTAATCCTTGTACTCAGAAGCAAGAGGCTGGTAGATCTCTGAGTTTAAGGCCAGACTGGTCTACAAAGCAAGCTGCAAAAGAGCCAAGTTTAGGCAGTAAAGGAAACCATTAAAAACAGAGCTGGTGAAGATGTAATTAAATAAGGGAGACATGTTCCAGCCCTAACAAGCACCACAACTTGGCAACTTCATCCATGTGTTCCTGGTTTTAGAATCAAGGAGTGATGAAGGAGAGCTGCAGAGGTCAGGCATATATCAAGGGTGTCCCTGAATGATAGCCTAAATATGTCATTACAAGAAGCTAAGGTGAAGTTTGGATTGAATTGGAGACACCAAAATTTTGGGGATGACATAGTGGTAGAATACATGCCAAGGAAAGCTGCTAACAGGTATGGAATTAGCCTAAGAAGGAGAAATGTGTTTCAGTCAACAAAGCTTAAATAAGTTGGGGATCTGGAGAACATTTGATAACTGACATGAAAATGTACAGTTTGGTTTTCACTTTTGCTTTGGTTCAGTATTTTTTTGCTATTCTCCCTTTCTTACATTTGGAATGGTAATGTATATCTTGTGTCATTACATGTTGGAAGTATTTGATCTGCTATTTGATTTTGATTTTACAGGGTATTACAATGAATATTTTTGCATGGATCTCAGAAGAGACTTTGAACTTTAGACATTTAAATAAGTTCAAGACTGTGATAGACAATGGTGACTTTTGTAGTTGGTCTGGATACATGTTTGCATTATGATATGGCTATAAATTTTTGGGTGTCAATGATTTAAATGTGGAGGTTAAAAAAATGACCTCTAAAGGGACTAGCACTAATGGGATGTATGTCCTTGTTGTAGTAGGTTTGGTCTTGTTTGAGGATGTGTGTCATTGTGAAGGTGGATACTGAGGTTTCATATATGCTCAAACCATGCCCAGTGAGACAGACGACATCTTGTTGTCTGCAAGGCAAAATGTAGGACACTCGGCTACTTCTCTGAGAGTAGGTCTGCTAGTACACCACCATGTTGCAGCTTTATGATAATTGACTAAAGATCTGTAAATATAAGCCACCATAATTAATTTTTTTCCTTTATTGTGAAGACCTGACTTTGCAAACTCCAGTTTATAGAAGGGGCTTCATCTTAAGCCTTATAATGAGCCTGGGGGAAAGCAGATCTCAGCTCCAGAAATGTGCTCTTAGAGCAGAAATTTTAACAGATACCATCAAAATAGCCAATTAAGAACAGGACCATAAAATTTAAAGAGTTCCAGATGTTCTTGGGAGGCATCCTGTGCTTGAAGATACATTGTCAGTAATTTATAGCTTTTTGTTAATTTGTCATGCCCAAAAACTGACCAATATATGTGTTCAGAAACTACCCTATTTTATGTACACCTCACCCAATCACAAGACTAGAGGACATAAACTTTCCAAACCATGGCGTTTCCCCTTCCTCTTCTTTGGAGCTACAGTTCTCTTACCCACTGCTTTGATCTAATGGAGGTGTAGTCTTGAGTTTGAATATTAATTAAAACCCTCATATAATTTGCAACAGAAACCTGTTTCATGAATTCATTTGAGGATCAGAAACTTGGGCATAGCATTAAGTTGTTGTGTTTATTGTGTCTCTTCCCAGCAATAGAAACCCTAAATAAGACACTGACTAATGAGTCTTTCTATGTCATGTGAATATCACATGACTCATGAATCTTTATCTTGTAATGTGAATGTATTTCCCATATATCCATCCCCACTGTCATTCCTAAGGCCATATTATAGGAGGCCATTCCCAGATGTCAAAATGGTAAGGCTAGCCAATGTCAACCTCAAATAAAGTGCACAGATATTTTGCACGTAGTTGTAGAAACTGGGTTATCATTTACTTAATGGCTATCATATACTTATAAACAAATACATAGCATATTTATCTACCTAGGTCTCAGTTACCTCATACAGAATAATTTTTCCTAGATCCATTCATTTGCCTGCAAATATCATGATGTCTCTTTTTAACAATTGAGTAATATTTCACTGTGCAAATGTACCAC
>NW_004950248.1:5805-6683 GCF_000317375.1 Microtus ochrogaster
CTTTGATGAGGATTGCATTGAATCTGTAGATTGATTTTGGTAGGAAGATCATTTATACTATGTTTATCATAATGATTTTTTAGCATGGAAAATCTTTCCATCTTCTAATATTTTTTTCAAATATTTGAACATTTTATTATATACATGTCTTTAACTCACTTTCTTATAGTCATCCCATGATAATATACATTATTTTAAGCTATGGTAAAAGTTATTGGTTCCCTTCTTCTGTCTGTTTTATATCTCTATATGAGTTCTGATTTTTGTGAGTTAATCTTACGTCCAGCTACTTTGCTGAGAGTGTTTGTCAGCTGTAGGAGTTTCTACATGGAATTTCTCAGGTAAATTATATATATTACTATTTCATCTGCAAATAAATGAGATTTTGACTTCTTACTTTCTCATTTCTGCCCTTCTGATCCCCTTCAATTGATTTAGTAATCTAATTAAAGCATCAAGTATTATATTGAATAGATATTGACAGAGTGGACAACTTTGTCTCATTCCTGATTTTAATGGAATTGTTTTGGGTTTCCCTCCATTAAAGTTGATGTTGGCTATAGACTTGGTGTAGCCTGTGTTTATTATGTTCAGGTGTGTCCCTTGTATGCACAATCTATGCAGGACTCATATCCTGAAGGAGTATTGTATTTTGTCAAAGGCCTTTTCTGCATCTAATGAGATGATAATGTGATTTTCTAATTTCCATTCATTTGCACTGTAGAAGTAGGAAATTAACTAAGACTTTTCTTTATCCTCTTTGTCTTAACTAGCCTACCCTAGAAATGTTTTTACATAATATTATTGGAGAAACAGTAGTCCCCTTTAATATTCTCTTTCTTTGCCAAAACCAAATGTATTAATGCAGTATAAATTTT
>NW_004950249.1:0-1414 GCF_000317375.1 Microtus ochrogaster
AAAAACACCAATGATAGCCTTTGCTGGAGAGGTTGTGGAGTAAGGGATACACTCATCCATTGCTGGTGGGAATGAAAACTTTTGAAACCATTTTGGAAATCAGTATTGAATAAAAAAATATATCAAAAAAGTAAAAAATTAAAAATAACAATAAAAGAATGAGAGTTTAAAATAAAGTCATGTAAATATGGAAAATAAAAAAAAGATTATCAGATTAGTTATGATTTACTTTACATAAATAAATCCTGTAAAAAACTAAAAAAAAAGATGTGATGAGTATAGCATTAATTATTAACTTCAAACCATTTCATTATTATGCAATGATGTGGGATACCCCTCTGTATGCTGTGAATATATTTTATTACCATTAGTTAATAAAGAAGCTGATTTGGCCAATAGCCAGGCATAATAGATGAAGGGAAAAAGAAGACAGAGTAGGAGAGTTGCAAACATCTGCCAGAAAAGCAGGATGTTAGGTAGCAATTAACAAGCTTTGTGGTAAAATATAAACTAATAGAAATGGGTTAATTTAATTGCAAGAGCTAGTTAAAAAGAAGCCTCCGCTTACAAGCCAAACAGTATGTAATTAATATTAAGCCTCTGAGTGGTTATTTTAAAAGTGTTTTGATTGAGTAAAATACAGAATCAAATGATCTTTCACATAGACACATACAAGTACAGAGCTCTAGAAAGAAACAATTGGTTATCTTTTTATGAGATTATAGGCCCTTGAAAAATTTGTTACTCATTTGTCAAATTTTTCCTTGTCATCCTATCCTTAATTTCTATACAGCATTTTTACCAGATATATGGTTAACAAATATGCAAACATTTCAAATATTTCTTTCCCCTTAACATGTCCATGTTCTTTTTTTTTTTAATTTTCAGCTTTCAGTTTGATAGTGTTATGGAAGTACAAAAGTTTTAAATACTAGAAAGTCAGTTTTCTATTTTTAATTTTGATGGCTTGTGCTTTTTATGTAATATACAACGAATAATTACCCAAGTCAAGGTAATTAGATTTTCAGTTCTGTTTGCTTTTAAGACTTTTCCAGGATCAGTACTAATATTTTAAGTCTTGGTATATTATGTTGGTATATGTTACATCTTTTAAATTTGGATATGAATTTGTCCTAGCACTAAATGTTGAACAACTTACTTTTTTTCCTAATTAACTCATTTGGTACCATTTATT
This sequence comes from Microtus ochrogaster, assembly GCF_000317375.1. NCBI lineage: Eukaryota > Metazoa > Chordata > Mammalia > Rodentia > Cricetidae > Microtus > Microtus ochrogaster. The sequence continues at coordinate 1,196 of NW_004950249.1, forward strand.
TTAAAATTAACTGAGTATGAGCTAAGGTGTTTATTTCTAGAATCCAAATTCTAATAAAATTTTAAACATAGTTTTGATTACTGTAGCTCTGTTAAAATCATAATATCAGTAAATGTGAGTATAAAACTCTATTGTTAATTCTCAATATTGTTTTGGTTATTCTAGGTCCTTTGGTTTTTTTCTACATTTCCAAACTCAGATTTTCCATTTCTGAAAAAA
>NW_004950249.1:2555-4058 GCF_000317375.1 Microtus ochrogaster
TTAAGGGCATTTATTAACTGTCATGGTTTGAATGACAATGATCTTCACAGGCTTACATTTTTGATGTTTCGCCCACAGTAACTGGAATTGTTCAGGAGGGATTAGTAGGCATCCCTTGGTTTTCCTAGTCAGCCAGCAGAGAGTTTCATGTAGCTGGCTCCCCCAAAACCCAAACCAATCCACTGGACTCCCCAAGTTACTAACCACAACCAACTTAAGAGCTGAGAGCTTACTATAATACTGAGGGGACCATGAGCTTGCTAAAACATTGAGGGAATTAAGAGAGAGCACCAAGAGAACAAACCAGGAAAGAAGACCAAGAACAGACTTATAGAAAGCCTCAGAGGCTTTCTGAGACAGACATTGACAGTACAGAGCAGGCCAAAAAAAAAAAAATCTCCCAAACCCTCAGACAGCCACGGCAAAGATTGGACCAAGACACAAAGTTACTGCAGGCCTCATTTGAAGGAAGAGATGCATAGGGGCCAATGCAAGAATTAATTCAACAACCTAAATGCAACATGGTAACACCAGAACCCAGTGGTCACAAAACAGGAAGACTTTATCATTCTAACCCAGAAGAAACAGAAGGAAACAACTTTAAATGTAACTTTATGTAAATGATGGAGTCCTTTAAAGAGAAAATGAAAAACTTTCTTAAAGAAATGGAGGAGAAGACAAACAAAAATTGGAAGAAATTAATAAATCCCTCAAAGAAAACCAAGAAAAAAACTATCAAACAGGTGAAATAAACAGTTCAAGACTTAAAGACAGAAATAGAGGTAATAAAGAAAACACAAACAAAAGGAATTCTGGATATGGAAAATCTGGGTAAATGAATAGGAACTACAGAGACAAGTATAACCAACAGAATACAAGAGAAAGAATTTCAGGTGCCGAAGATACTATAGAGGAAATAGACTCATTGGTCAAAGAAAACATTAAATCCAACAAATTCTTAACTCAAAACATCCAGGAAATCTGGGACACCATAAAAATATCAAACCTAATAATAATATGGGTAGAAGAGGGAGAATAACTCCAGCTCAAAGGCACAAAAAATATAGTCAACAAAAGAATAGAAGAAAACTTTACCAACCTAAAAAAAAAAAGAACATCCTTATGAAGGTAAAATGGGCATACAGAACATGAAATAGAATGGATCAAAAAAATCTTCTCACCATATCATAATCAAAACACAAAACATACAGAATAAATAAAGAATATTAAGGGCTGCAAAGGAAACAGGGCAAGTTACATATAAAGGTAGACCTATCAGAATTATATCCAGTTCTCAATGGAAATTATGAAAGCCATGAAATTCTCGATAGATATGCTGCAGACACTAAAGCACCATGGATGAAAGCCCACACTACTATACCTAGCAAGATTTTTATTCATCATCAGTGGAGAAAACAAGATATTCCATGACAAAAACAGATTTGAACAATACGTATCCACAAATCCAGACTTACAGAAAGTACTAGAAAGAAAACCCCAGCC
>NW_004950249.1:4873-6682 GCF_000317375.1 Microtus ochrogaster
CTCAGAAAGCCTACAAACTCATGGAAATTGAACAGTCAACTATAGAACCATCCTGGGTCAAGGAAGAAATAAAGAAAGAAATTAAAGTCTTCCTTTAATTCAATGAAAAGATAGGCACAAAATGTCCAAACCTAGGGACACTATGAAAGCAGTGCTAAGAAGAATGTTCATAGCCTTAGGGCCCACATAAAGAAAATGGAGAAAGCTCACATTAGTGACTTAACATGACACCTGAAATTTCTAGAACGAAAAGAAGTAGACTCACCCAGGAGGAGTAGAAGACAGGAAATAATCAAATCAATGGCTGAAATCAACAAAAATAGAAACAAAGAAAACAATACAAAGAATCAGTGAAACAAAGAGCAGGCTCCTTAAGAAAATCAACAAGATTGACAAACTCTTATACAAACTAATCAAAAGGCAGAGAGAAAACATCCAAATTAACAAAATCAGAAATGAAAAGGGGGACATAACAACAGACACTGAGGAAATACAGAGACTCATTAGGTCATTCTACAAAAACATCTATTCCACAAAATTGGAAAATGTAAAAGAAATGAATAATTCTTTAGATAGATACCATATACCAAATTAAATGAAGAACAGGTGAGCAATTTAAATAAGCCTATAAGCTGCAAGGAAGTAGAAGCTGTCATCAAAAACTTCTCAACCAAAAAAAGCCCAGGATCAGGTGGTTTAAGTGGAGAATTCTACCAGAACTTCCAAGAAGAGCTAATACCTACACTCTGCAATGTATTCCAAATAATAGAAACAGAAGAGACATTGCCAAACTACTGTTTTAAGGCTAAAGTTGCCCTAATACCAAAACCACACAAAGACTCAACCAAAAAAAGAAAATTAAAGACCAATCTCACTCATTAACATGGATTCAAAATACTCAGTAAAGTACTGGCAAACCGAATTCAAGTACACATCAAAACATCATCCACCATGATCAAGTCGGCCTCATTCCAGAGATGCAGGGCTGGTTCAACATACAAAAATCTATCGATGTAATTCATCATGCAAATAAACTGAAAGAAAAAAATATGATCATTTAATTAGATGCTGAAAAAGCATTTGACAAAATCCAAATAACCCTTCATGAAAAAGATTTTGGAGAGATTGGGGATACAAGGAACATATCTAAACATGATAAAAGCAATATACAGCAAGCAGACAGCTAACATCAGATTAAATGGAGAGAAACTCAAAGAGATTCCACTAAAATCAGGAACAAAACAAGGCTGTTCACTCTCTATATCTCTTCAACATAGTTCTTGAAGTTTTAGCAATAACAATAAGACAACAAAAGGAGATCAAGGGGATTCAAATTGGAAAGGAAGAAGTTAAACATTATTATTTGCAGGTGATATAATAGCACATATAAATGGCACCAAAAACTCTACCAGAGAACTCCTACAACTGATAAATAACTTCAGTGATGTGGGAAGATACAAGATCAACTAAAAAAAAAATAGTAGACCTCCTATACACTGTTGAAGAGAGGGCAGCAGGAGGCATTCCCTGTGCCTGGCTGCCTGGCTAGCTTACTCCTGAAATAATTATATAGAAACTGTATTCATTTAATCACTGCATTGCCCATTAGTTTTATCCTCTTATTGGCTAACTTTCACATCTTGATTCAACCCATTTCTAATAATCCATATGTCACCACGAGCTTGTAGCTTACTGGGAAAGATTCAGCATGTCTGACCTGGCAGCTTCAAGGCTGGCGGCTCTCTGACCTTGCTTACTTCTTCCCAGAATTCAGTTCTGTATACCTCACGTACCTATGTTCTGCCCTAT
>NW_004950250.1:0-556 GCF_000317375.1 Microtus ochrogaster
ATGCCATTCAGACTATGCACCACCTGTCTGCGGTGACAGGGGCAGAGAAAGGTCATGATATTCAAGGGAAGGGGCTAAGGCTTCACAACTCCTAGACTGAGCAGCTCTCAAGGTATTCTTCCCCAGGCTGGAAAAAGATGACTCCATTTTTGAAGTTAGAACTTCTACGCCATCCTCCTCTCCCTCTTGAAACTTTGAAGCCTGGGTCCTTTGACTCTTTTGGGTTTCTTCGGAATTGCCTTCGTTTTGCACTCGAGATGTTTGGGGACTATGACAGTTTTGCTTCGAATGTGAATTTTTCTGGAGTCTCAAGTAGACTTCAACTTGCTTGCCTTTCGTACTCTAGTTATGACAGTGACACAATTCCCGAAGAGTGTTTCTGGACATCTCATTAATAGGGGGCAGGATGACTGGCAGGAGCAGCAATGGCTTTATCTTGGCTCCCGATGGCTTGGTATCCAGAGAAGCTGGTGTCAAGGAACTGCTGGTTTGAGGTCTATGCCTGAAGAAGCACCTGATTTTGTTGTAGGCACACCTAAGGTGAGGTCCTCAGTAA
>NW_004950250.1:1881-6674 GCF_000317375.1 Microtus ochrogaster
TAGGCTGAAGATATATCCCACTGTCTGAGCCTAGGACCTGATATGGATGGCATTATTGCTTAAGTGAAAGAAAAGCATTCCCTGTGCCTCTATCTACTGAAGCTGAGATTGCTTTCATGAGTGCCTATCCTGTCCAGGTGAAGATTTGTTTGCTATTTACACAAAAGACAGACCAAGTCAAGGAATAAAGTAAGCACTTGGAAATGTAAAATCTACATTTTGGTAACTTCGCAATCCCATGAAATGACTCAAACTTGCTATGTTCTTCAAAGTGGACATGAATGGTGTCCAGGTGACCCCATCCCAAGAAAATGATCAATGAGAAAGCCTGTGGCTCACTTCTCAACTGTAAACCTGCAAGGTTCAAGCTGGTTGTGGGTTCTTTGTGTTGTTCCTTTGATGTAGTGTTTGAAAAAGTTTGAAGATTCTGCTTCTCTGTACCTTCCCAAGGTTCTAAAGCATGGAAAACTTAGTCCAAAATGAAGTATCTCAGCTCAACCTCATTTTGGTACTGTCATGTTTATCATAAGATGCTTCTCAACATCCTTGACCGTTCTTCCTAGTTACCCGTGGTCCTTCCAGATTTGACACTCTTCCCACACTCCACTACAGTTCTTCTGAAGTGTCCTCTACTTAGGGTGGAAAATGAACTCACTGGTGCTTCTAGAGGTTGCAGAATCACCTGTGGGCTTTTGGAGACAGAGTTCTGATAGCTTGTCCCCTTCCTCCATCGTGTTAGAATCCAGGGGAAGAATGTGTTTATGCAATACAGGATGATCCCCTCACCAGTGCTGGGCCCTCCCTCCCTTCCTCCCTTAGTTACTTCCCATGGCCTAAGATAGGTAGGCTTCTCCCACATTACTTCACTTTGGAAAATTTCACCACTTGATAAACCATGAAAGTTATTGTGTCATGGCATTGAGCTGTACTATGCCTAGACATGCTTGAACTTATTTCTGCTCATGGTATGGATTTGATGTTATGACCTGACAACTTGGTTCATATGGACTATGGGTAGATGCTGATGGAAAGTCTAGGTAGAAATTAGCCTTCAATTTGAAGGCCATGACATACACACTTCCAATGTCCTTGATAATTTCTGGACCTGGCCTTGAATCAAGAGAAGTCACTACTGAGCTTTTGCTATAGGGGGAGAACTTGGTACCATAGAACTCGAGGTCCTGGCACCTGATCCAGCTATCTACTCTCTCCACAGGCATTTAATGGGGGTTTCTCTCTAGACTGGTTTCCTTGTCACAACTTTGTAAATTGTACCTATGTTGTCTGCACTGGTTCTTTCTAGATGTCTCAAGTGTATTTACAAAAGCCAGTTCAGAATTGGCCTTCTGTGGAAACCTTAAATGCATGCCCTACCTTGAAGCTTCATCTGACTCGCTCATCTAGAGGCTGCCATGATACTGCACAAGGATCTTCCATCCATTTTTTAAATAGAAATGAGAGCATATTGGCATGACTGCATACAGAAATACAAAGTTACATGGAAAAAAGCTCATTTGTCACAATTTCAGTTTTGAAGTTGCCTCCGTTAAAATCTGACAGCTTCATGGTTCTGTTGCCTCCAAACCTCAGGTTGTTGAGCAGTATCATAGCCCTGGGGACAATTTGGTTTGAGTACAACTGGCAGGGAGATAGAATAATTCATAGAGTGCTAGTAGTGTAGCTCCACGTGGCATCCACCTATCCCTCCTTTTTCTCAAACTCCTTTCATATTCCAATCTTAGTTTGTGTACTACTGCTGAAATGAAACACCATGATAAAATGTAACTCAAAATAAAAGGGTTTATTTGCTTCATGCATCCAATTATAGTTGATAATGGAGGAATTTAGGATAAACACTAAAACTGTGCAAGAACCTGAAGGCAGAAGCTGCTAGGAAAGAGGTAATCCTTGTACTAGCTTGCTCTCCATGGTTGAGCAGTTGGTTTCTTCTAGAGCCCAGGACTACCAGCACCCCACAAAGGTCTAGGCCCTTATGACATTAATCACTAGTCTAATGCCCTACAGGCTTACCCTCAGCCCCATCTAATGGAAGTACTTTCTCTCTTTGTTTGAAGACAGGAATTTTATTTTGTTGTAAGCGTCCTTCTACCCCAGTTTTATGGAACCTTTGGAACATAATTGGTTTCTGAACCCCATGACTAAAATAGCATTGAGCAAGTCCAAAGGGATGGATGTCCAGTTTCTTAGCTATTATAGGATGCGTCCATTCCCCTCATAAAACCTTGACGTCAGTCTTGTACGACATGCTCATCTTTTGCTGTGCACGCTTTCTTGACACAGCGCATTATCTTGTACTCCTGGCGATGGGCTAACACAGGCTGGTAATAGGAAGAGAAGTGCAATCTTTGGTGGGCTGTCTTGGAACCGAGGTATGACCAGCCTGCCCCTGCAGGCAAACCCAGCCTGCCTTATCTGTAGGTAATTGTATGCCATGGAGGATGCACCACCTGCATGCAGTGACTTGGGGGCAGAAAGGCCATGATATTCAAGGGAAGAGGCTGAGGCTTCACAGCCCTAGGGTGAGCAACTCTCATGGCAATTCTTCCACAGGCTGCAAAAAAAGAGGACTCCATTTCTGAGTTATATCTTCAAATCTATCAACATGGCTCTCTTCCTCTTGAAGCTTTGAGGCCTGGGTACTTTAACTACTTTGGGTTTCTTGGGAACTGACTTTATTTTGCCCTCAAGATGTTTGGGGAATCAGACAGTTTTGCTTCAAATGTGAGTTTTTCTGGAGTCTCTTTCTGAAGTAGACTTCAACTTGCTTGCCTTCCGTACTCGAGTTATGACAGTAATTGAATTCCCGAAGAGTGTTTCTGGACACCATATTATGGGGCAGGATGGCTGACAGGAGCGGCTAGGGCTTTAGCTTGGATACCAAGGAGTTGGTGTCCTGAGAAGTTGGCATCGGGGAACTGGTGACTTGAGATCTGTGCCTGAAGCACTTGGGCTTGTTGTAGGCACATGTATGGTGAGGTCCTCAGTAGCTGGGACCAGCATTAAAATGATTTCTTCATTTTAAACTCCCTTGTTCCTGTACTGGCTGGCGAGTGACATTTTCGGTAGGACAGAAGCATTTTCTTAACTGTGTTTCCCTCTCAGATGATTAATGACAGGTTTGGCCTAAGACTGTCCAGCACATCCTCTCTCTCAAACTTTTGACGTCTTTATTGTTACATGTATGTGCTACGTAACAATTTATTTAGTTTTGCTTGTATCCACATAGGTTTTCTCATCCCACATGGTTAGCCCTAAGTGCATCTGGGGCTTGTCTTTGGAACAGACTGATTTTCCTTTGCTCAGGAGCCATTGAGAATCTGCCGCTCTCAATCTTGAATGTGCCCTTGGGATATTTCCAGCATCCATGCTGACATGCCAACTGGTATTGTCCTTGTTTTGCTTTTGTTTTCACAGCCATATTGAGACTTAATAGGTTAGCCCTCTCAGGTCTAGAAGACACTATCTCACAGCAGAGATCCCGACTCCTGTGGCCCTTAGTTTTCTAAGTCTGTTCTTTTGCAGTGCTCTCTGAGCTTAGGTGTAGGGCGTGCATTATACAGAATCGACTTTGATAAGATTTGCCTTATGTGATAGCGGGTGTGGGTGAATGATATGAAATGTAGATATGCTTTGCTTTGTTAAAAAAAATTGCCTATAACTTTATCACCACCTTATTCCAGTCACAGAAAACAAATCTCTCTGGTCCCAAACATTCTAGAATGGAATTCATGTACAGGATAGGTGACTATTTGTGACATTTGTCATCATGTTTCTGTGAAACTGGTATGGGTCATTCTATAGCTTGCCCAGTGGCCTTCCCTTGTGAATAGGTAATGAGAATAGACCATATGACTCCTCTCTAGTCTAGCAGGTCTGTATAGACACAGGTGGCTTCAGACATGGCCCTTGTCATAGTTAAGCTGAGCTGTGCTCTGACTAGACAGTGTCACTGTGGCTAATGGGGGATGCACTGAAAGCTGACCGTGGTCAGATCCCAGATGCAGCTGTTGATCTGTCATCCAGACTGTTTTATTCTCCCTATGTCTTTCCTTGCTATCCCTTAGAATGCCCTGTAAATTTCAGAAGAATATAGCCCAGGTCAGCCTGCAGCTGATGCATTCTCTGCCTTTCTGATTCCTCCCATTGTGAGGGGAATAAATACTTAAGCATAATCATGTACCGGGCTCTGCTACAGACTCTGCCCTGTTCAAGAACCCAAAGACAGTCCGTGTGGTCGATCACTGTATCACTATCACGGTGGCCTTCTTTGCTCACCCTCTGTGGGAGAGCCAAGAAACCAAGTGTTTTCCCCATTCGATCATGCTTCTTTGGGAATAGCTCCTGTTCTTCTGTGTCACTGCCACCATGGATAGATTCTTCCCTTCAGGCCAGTGTTTGGGTATTTGACATGTTTAGGAGTCTCCTTAGACTGGCAGAGAAATTGGCTTTGGTTGTCTAAGAATTTCATTCAGAGACTTAATTTTCTAGGTAGAATTTAGGCTTCAATTTGAAGGCCACAACATACACACATCTGTACGAATCTCTGTACCTGGCCTTGAATTAATGAAGAGAAGTCTCAACTGAGCTTTGCAATAGGGGCAGCACTTGATACCAAAAAAATTGAGGTCCTGGCACCTCATCCAGCATTCTACTCTCTCCACAGGCATTTAGTGGGGGTTTCTTTTTAGATTGATTTCCTTGTCACAACTTTGTAAATTGTACTAAAGTTGTCTGCAATGGCTCTTTCTAGATGTTCCAAGTGTATTTCCAAA
>NW_004950251.1:0-746 GCF_000317375.1 Microtus ochrogaster
GGGAAGAAAGAGTTGATTCATATTTCATTTCCAAGGCTGCTGTTCATCTCTGACATATCTTTGGGCAGGAACTCAACAGAAGAGGATCTTTGAGGCAGGAGATTATGCAGAAGCCATAGAAGGGTGCTCTTCCTAGCTTGCTCAGTCTGCTTAAGTATAGGACCCAGGACAACCAGTCCAAGCGTAGTACCATTTAAATAGACTGACCCCTCCCACACTAATCACTAATTGAGAAAAATGCCTAACCGCTGTACATCATAGAGGATGTATTTCCTCAACTGAGTTCCTCTCTTCTCTGGCGCTGGCTTATGTCAATTGTTTATTCTTTCGTTTTGAGAGATTTGGGGAATCAAAGATGCCTGGAAACTGCCTGTGCTGGAGTCATTTTTCTGAATATCCACACTTGCTACGTATGTCTCATGTGTTTAAGGGTTTTTCTTTTATCATATTTCAATGTGCACACAAATCTAGGAATTCCTGTCATTCTTTCAAATTCTCTAGGTCTTAATATTTGAAGTATCCAGAAGATATTCCCTGGATTGTTATTTGGCTAGAACATTATCCCTTTTTAAGTATAATTGAATTTGTATCTCTTATCACTTGATAAGATTGGCCAAAGATTTTCATTTTGGTTCATTGTTGAAAATAATCAAATCATTTTTTCTCTGATGTAAGTATTTGCATTTGCATGGACACATCAGCGAATCCCTCTTGGATCTTTACTGTGATTCCTTGTCTACTGCTTT
>NW_004950251.1:2017-2576 GCF_000317375.1 Microtus ochrogaster
CATCTTAACGTTGATTCAATTTATGTTTCTAGCATTTCCTGCCAACAAGAAAAATAGGTGGATTGAGACAACACATCATGGCCAGCCCCTGGGACATCCTTGACAAAGATTTCAAGATCTTAACACCTCTAGGCGTAGGTTCTTTTGGGCTGCCACATTCCCACCAAAACACAGGTTGCTGTCAAGATCCTTAGTAAAAAAAGCAATGCTCTGCATGAGATCTACTCTGAAGTAAAGATCCTTCAGAATTTGGAACACAGTAACATCATTCATTTTTTTCACGTCATTGACACACAGTCAATGACTTATATAATCACAGAGTATGTGGCTGGAAAAAATCTCCAGATGTTTCTTAGTGAGGTTGGATGTGTAAAGGAGCAGGAAGCTAGACGCATCTTCCAACAGGTTGTATCAGCGTTGCACTTTCTCCACCAAAGACGCATTGCACATCGCGATATTAAATTGAAGAATATCCTTATTGACGGAGATGGCAATGTCAAGCTTTGTGATTTTGGTGTGTCAATTCATCTTGCAAAGGGGCAGATATTGAAGACAGTCT
>NW_004950251.1:6105-6674 GCF_000317375.1 Microtus ochrogaster
CCACACCCTGGGATTTTTATCGTGGCTGGTTACATTCAAGCTACCACCTTTCATCTTATACCCTATAAACTTGTACCAATATCATAATACAAATTTCTATTTATGCAGCTTCAAATCCCCCATTGTTTGAATTCAAAATTGAACGTCTCCTCTGAGGAAGTTCCTATAATCTTTTATTTATTATCTGCTGCAAAATTAAAAAAACAAAAGCCATTTTAAACACTTTCAACCTAAAAAGTTAAAAGATATGCACCTGTGCTCAAAAATTAGGGAAGAGAACATAGTGAGGAGATACTAGACCAAAGCAAAGTTCGACCAAAAACATCATTGCTTATTCCAAACTCTGCATCTTTAAGTCAGATGCCTAAACACTTTTCAGTTATCCAACATTTTTCAGCTCATTGCTGCAACATACTTTCTTTTTTCCATTTTAAATGATTTTTATAATATGATCTTTTTCATTTTGCATAGCTATTCCTGTTCAAACTCCCTTCTTATTTCCTGCCTCACCCATTCTTCACCCTCATCCCATTAAATAATAATGTGAAACCAAAGGAAAACATATAGAG
>NW_004950252.1:0-5892 GCF_000317375.1 Microtus ochrogaster
CCAATGCCCTCCAATTCCAGTCATCTCTCCCAGTGCTCTGTCCCTCCACCACCCCCAACCTGATTCTCCTGTTCCCATTTCCTCCTGTCCCTCGTCCAAACACAAAGTCTATTCAATTACCCTGTCCCAGGGAGATCCATTTGTCTCCCCCTAGGGCCTCTCTTTTCAGTTAGCTTTTCTGTGTTCTGTGGACTGTAGCATGGTTACTAATTTCTTAATAGCAACTATCAACTTATAGGTGAGTACATACTGCAATATTGAGTTGGAAGTGCGACCCCAGCCTGCCAAGTGCTTGGACTCCAACTTTCAGCCTGTCAAGGGCTGACCCCTTCCCGGGGAGGGTCAGGACCACTCCCACAAGGTATTTAGGGTCGCACCAGAAAGGGTATCCCAGAGTTTTGGGTTTGCATGTACTCTCTCCTTTCAATACACTCCTTCTGTCCCCGCCACCCGTGCTCCCAACCACCTGGGACTACCATCTATTAAACACAGGCATTTAAATTGGTTCAGTCTGGTCTATTGGAATTCTTTAAGCCAGCAGAAAGGCTCTGGGTGTTAGAAATTCCTAACATTTTGGAGGTTCTACAGAGATGGGTCTGTTTTTTTGCCACAGGCACAGCGCCGCCATGCTGGAAAACGCCCATTCCCTGTGCTCTCTTCCAGGTAGACAAGCTTCAAGTGACTTTCCCTTCTTTTGCTCTATGCTGGTAAGGTCCCCAGGGGTGGCCCATTCGTTTGGGGGGTTTCCACTGAAGCCTTGGCCTTGCCTGAAGCCTGATGCATGCAGCAAAAGCCAAGCCTTACACTGAGATGGGACCTGGGTGTCAGATGTCTCTCACTCACTTCTCATGCACCCCCGTTCATGACTCAATAGCTTTTTTTGGTGGACACATCACAACAGGCTTGAGTCACACAGGCATGAGCTTCTAGGGGGTCCTGACAATTCCAAACTGATTATTCAAACACACTTAAGCAGCCTTTTACAAAAATTGGAGCTAACTTAAGCAAACAATGCTCCAAAAGTCCGAGGTCTGAGGTTTTTAGATGCATGCCCTTGCCCCCCCTTCTCTTTCTCTGCTCATTTGAGGCCAACCATTTGTCCTGCCCCCATTCTCTCTCTCTCTCTCTCTCTCTCTCTCTCTCTCTCTCTCTCTCTCCGTCTCTGTCTCTGTCTCTCTGTATCTCTCTGCTTATTCAGGACCAGTGGTTTGTCCTGCCCCTACTTCTGTTCCTCTGCAGCCCACGGGGGCCCCAACTCCAATCCCAAAGGTGCAGCAAGTTCCCAAGGTATTACTGAACACCTTTTCCATTGGCCTAGGGCAACTGAGGTCATTGCCCATCCCTTCAGAATGGCACTCGCCCATCAGCTGTGTCCCTGGCCTCTGCTGCCTTTTGCTGAGATCACTCTGGCCCTGCTATGCTCATGTCCCCTCCATGCTGTTTGCCACTTGGGCAGGCTTTTTCAAATATCCTTTCAAATTGACACTAACACCTAACTAAACCAAGGCTCCAAAAGCCTTGCTCCTCCCCCTCTCCCTCTGTAGCTGTTTGCTGTGCTTCCCCACCAGGCCTAACTGCAGGGGGGAGAAGAACACCCCTGCCCCCCTTTTATTATTTTTTAAGAAGAACAGTGGGGATGGGCAGGGTCTCACTATGTAGCTAGCTCTGGCTGACTTAGAACTGGCAGAGATCTGCCATCTTTAACCTCTTGAGTGCTGACATTACAGGCACGAGCCACCATGAAGTTTCTAAAATAAATATTAATTGTGAAATTAAATGAAAAAAAAAAGAGTGGGGTGGGGGGAAGTGTTAAGTTTGTTAGGTGACCCAGGTTTCTAAAAATGTTTTGTTTGTTGGTCCGTCATAATGATGTGGCCACAATAGATCTATATGAGTATGTAGATTTATGTTTCTGTGTGCATGTGTGCTTCCAGATTACAGCAGCTCTGGAAAAATACAAACACGTGAGTAGTCATCATTTTAACCTCACAGCCATCTTTGGTAAGAGTTCCCACGTGTGCTAATATTCTACTAGCATTGGTAAACTGTAACTAAATGGATAAAATACACACCTAAATTTAGCTTATATGCCCAGTTTAAAATAACAGGTAATGGTACCCAATTCTCAAATGCCTTTACAGATCTGAGATTACGGCATTTTAACAAGAGGTTCTAACACAGACATGTAGCTTCCACAGAATCCTTTAGCTCCTAAAAGAAGACAAAAGACCTTTTGTCTTCAGGCCTTGCCTCTGGGTTTGGAAAAACAACCCACACAGCAGCAAAACGCAGCCTTCCATCTCTTCAGATTCCAGGATGCCTTTCAGGGAATTGATTGACTCATCCTGGTCAATCAAGACAGGTAGACTAAAATCTTCTCCCCACAGGAAAAATCTTTGGGCCTCTTGTGCTCAGCAGCTAACGACAAGCATTGCTTCTAAGACTGGTGTTCTCCAAGGACCAAGGAGAGGATTTGGGATTGCCTGTGTAGCTAAAAAGCTGTCTCATTTTTGTTCATTTACCCCTCCCAGATCTATCTAATGGCATTTGACAACCTAGGTACAGTTAACTTATTACTTCATCCATGACATTTAATGAAGTTTCCTGCTAAAATACAGACAGGGATGCCTCTTTCACAGGCTTCATAGTCCAGGACTAACAGGTTTCAGAATGTCTTCAAAAGTGCAGGGTTCCCAGTTCCTTTAATTGTCTTAACCTAAGACAATTTTACTATGACTCCAAGATGCAAATCTGTTCCAGTTCTCTTACATGTTCCTGGAAAGTTCTACTGCTGTATCAAAATCAGGTCTGGAAATAATAATAATAATAATAATAATAATAATAATAATAATAATACCAGTCTCCAGAGCCTTTTGCTAACCCCAGCCAGTTTCACGCATATTGTACAGGTTACTCTGTAACAGGAGGAGTGGACTGCTTGTCATCCCGGCTGCCCAGCTATCTTGTACTCAAAATAATCACACAGAAACTGTATTTATTTAAGCACTGCTTGGTGCATTAGCGCTAACTTCTTATTGGTTAATTCTTACATCTTAATTTAATCCATTTCTATTCATCTGTGTATCACCACGTGACTGTGGCTTACTGGTAAGATTCTAACCAGCGTCTGTCTCAGGCAGGAGATTCATGGTGTCTGCCACTCTGCTCTTCTTCCCAGCATCCAGTTCTGTCTACTCTGCCTACCTAAGTTCTGTTCTAGGCCAAGGCAGTTTCTTTATTCATTATCCAATGAAAGCAACTCACAAACAGAAGGACCTCCTACACCATTATTCCTGCTGCCTGGGCCAAGACCAAGCTACAAAGTGCTCCCCAGACAACACCAAAAGACCTGCACCAGCTCCTGGGACTTCACCATTGGTACCCACTCTTCTGGATCAAGGACACCTGCCAACTAAAATCTGGTTTTGTCTGCTATTGTGTTCCAGTCCATGGCTAGCCCCATTTCATAGACCCAATAATAATATTATTTTTTTTTCTTCCAGCCACCTGCCTTCTCATCTCCCTCAAAAAGCAGCTGCCTGAGGACTCCGGGATAACAACAAACCAGATGCCATTCCACCACACCTCTTGCTGAGCATGAGCAAACCAACTCCCAGCTCTACCCTCTCCTACCTCGCCCCATGTCTGCAAGAAGTAGCCAGACTTGAGTTGATGCCCCTATATCCAAAGACTCTGGGACGTTTAGTCAAAAGTGAGATCCTATCCCTCTGACACCCCTCTATTCAAAGAGGCTGGGATGTAATAATGACTTGGACATCACCCTAACCTGCCAAGCTTTTGGACTCCAACCCCCAGACTGCCAAGCAGTGACCCCTCCTCGGGAAGGGTCAGGACCATTAATACAAGGTATTTATGGTCATACCAGAAAGAGGAACACATGGTTTGGAGTTTGCATGTGCACTCCCTCTGTCTTCCCCCTACCATGCTCTCAGCCACCCGGGACCACCACCTATTAAAACACGGGCATTTAACTTGGTTCAATCTGGTCTGATTGGAATTCTTTGCACCGGCTGGAGGCTCTGTTAGAAAATATTCCTAAAATATACTATATTTGGTTTTCCAGGTCTGGGTTACCTCACTCAGGATTATTTTTTTTAGTTCCATCCATTTGCCTGCAAATTTCATGATGCCATTTTTTTAAACTGCTAAATGATATTTCATTGTGTAAATGTATCATGTTTTCTTCACCCATTGTTTGGGTGAGAAACATAAGTTTGTTTCCAGTTTCTGGAAATTATGAATAAAGTCACTATGAATAGAGTTGAGCAAGTATTTTTGTAGGATGAGTTGTCTTTGGGTATATAGTGGGGTCTTAAGAAGATTGATTCCCAAGATTTTGGAAACCACTGTATTGATTTCCATAGTAGCTGTACATGTTTGTACTCCCACCAGCAATGGAGGAGGATTCCCCTTGCTCCACATTCCTACCAGCATTAGCTATCACTTGTGTTAATGATCTTGGCAACTCTGACAGTATAAGATGGACTCTTCAAAGCAGTTTTGATTTGCATTTCCCTATGGCTAAGGAAGCTGAACATTTCTTTAAGTGTTTCTCACTCATTTGAGATTCCATTTTTGAGAAATCTGTTTAGAACATTATCCCACTTTTAAATGGATGATTTGGTGTTGGTATCTAGTTTCTTGAGTTCTTTATGTATTTTGGATTTTAGCTCTATCTTCCCATTCTGTGGGCTGTTTTTTATCCTGTTGATGGTGTTTTTCCTTACAGAAGCTTTTTGGTTTCATGAGGTCCCATTTATAAAATGTTGGTTGACCTTAATGCCTGTGCTATCAGTGTTCCGCTCAGGATGCTGTCTCATATCACAATGTGTTCAAGGAGTTCATCACTGATTTAATGAGCCCAGTAATTATCAAAGTAATTACTCAAAGTAATTATCACTCTCAACCACCTCCCAAGAAAGGCCATACTGACCTTCACTTAGTGGGTCTCAAAGGCATCTCATCCTGCATTCCTTTCCCCATTCTGCATCCCCTTGGTTTTCCTTCCACCTTCTGACAACTGTGTCTCTCTCTACAATGCTTGCTGATCTCCTATGTGTGCACCTGAGCTCTCTTTCTGTGACCCACACTATATTGGGGGTCTGGTATCAATCACAGGTTTGCTGTGATGACACTTCAAGTGGATCCTAGTTTCTCACATCTGGTTCTAGCTCTGGACTGCAAACTGAAATCTTTCTTGTAGAAAATATAGACCGGTGGTTCTCAACCTGTGGGTTGCGGCCCCTGTGGAAGTTCAAGGGCTCTGTCACAGGGGTCAAACAAAACAGTCCCAAATCACATATATTTGCATTACAATTCATAACAACAACAAAACTACAGTTGTGAAGGAGCAATGACATGATTTTATGGTTGGGGACATGATTTAAAACATACCTACTTACTAAATACCTATTCATCTGTGAAGCCGCCTTCTGCTCCCTTTGACAGGAGGTTTTTGATGACTCACTTAATCTTGTTATCATTTCTGTTAGGATCAGGTTTCTCTTTCTTCTGGACTCCATCTCAGTCATTACAAATCCAGGAATTTATTAATCCCTATACTTGTCACTATGGTCCGAGCCCTCATTTCTCACTATGATAGCAGTGAACAATGAGGAAAAAGAGTGGGGACATAATTCAGTGCTCCCCTCCAATAAATGTACTTTAAAGGTTACAATTACAAAATTTTTCAAAACATAATAAAGGTTAAAAGATAAAAATTGGGGGGGGGGGACTGGCGAGATGGCAGACAACGCAGGCTGCAGGAAGCGGGGACAGGAGGGGACGGGAGCGGCACAGATGCAGGCAGCAGGGACCAGCACGAAACACCAAGAGCAGATCGCCCCACTACAATTAAATCAAAGAGGTAGG
>NW_004950252.1:6355-6663 GCF_000317375.1 Microtus ochrogaster
AACGATCAAACAGGTAATGGAAACAGTTCAAGAATTAAAAACTGAAATGAAGGCAAGGAAGACAACACAAACTGAGGACCAGCTGGATATGGAAAATATACGTCAACGAGCAGAGCCTACAGAAACAAGCATAATCAATAGAATACAAGAGATAGAAGAAAGAATCTCAAATTGTCAGGACACCATAGAGAAAATAAACGCACAGATCAAAGAAAACAGCAAAGCCAACAAATTCTCAACACAAAACATTCAGGAAATATGGGACACAATAAAAAGACCAAACCTAAGAATAATAGGAATAGAAGAAG
>NW_004950253.1:0-510 GCF_000317375.1 Microtus ochrogaster
AAGAACGTGATTATCTTTCAAAGTAAAGCTTCTATAATGAAGAGCAACACTGGTCTCACTTCTAAAAGTAGTTTGACAATTCCCACACAACAATACTTCTACTCAGAGAAACGCATGTGCGTTTCTCACAAAATCATTTTCTGAAATTCATACACTTTCAAAAGAATGTGATTATCTTTCAAAATAAAGCTTCTACAGTGAAAATCAACACTCCTCTCACTTCTAACAGTAGTTTGACATTTCCCATACAACTGATCTTCTCTTCAGAGAAATGCATGTGCGTTTCTCAGAAAACCATTTCATGAAATTCATACACTTTCAAAGGACATGATTATCCTTCAAAGTAAAGATTCTACAGTGAAAAGCATCTCTGGTCTCACTTCTAACAGTAGTTTGACATTTCCCATACAACTGCTCTTCTCTTTTGAAAAATGCATGTGGGTTTTTCACAAAATCATTTCATTAAATTTATATGCTTTCAAAAGAACGTGATTATCTTTCAAAGTAAAG
>NW_004950253.1:3162-3642 GCF_000317375.1 Microtus ochrogaster
CTTTCAAGAAATTCGTAACCATTCAAAAGAACGTGATTGTCTCTCAAAGTAAAGCTTCTACAGTGAATAGCAACATTGGTCTCACTGCTAAAAGTAGTTTGACATTTCCCACACAACAGCACTTCTCTTCAGAGAAACGCATGTGCGTTTCTCACAGAATCATTTCATGAAATTCATACACTTTCAAAGAACGTGTTTATCTTTCAAATTAAAGTTTCTACAGTGAAGAGCAACACTGGTCTCACTTGTAAAAGTAGTTTGACATTTCCCACACAACAGCTCTTCTCTTCAGAGAAACACACGTGCATTTCTCAAAAAAGGATTTCATGAAATTCATACACTAGGAAAAGAAAGTGATTATCTTTCAAATTAAGGTTTCTACAGTGAAGAGCAAAACTGGCCTCACTTCTAAAAGTAGTTTGAAATTTCCCACACAACACCTCTTTCCTTCAGAGAAACGCATGTGCGTTTCTCACAAAA
>NW_004950253.1:3742-4160 GCF_000317375.1 Microtus ochrogaster
CTTTCAAAGTAAAGCTTCTGCAGTGAAGTTCAACACTGCTCTCACTTCTAACAGTACTTTGACATTTTCCAAACAACAGCCTGCGTTTCTCAAAAAAGCATTACATGAAATTCATACACTTTCAAAGAAGGTGATTATCTTTCAAAGTAAAGCTTCTACAGTGAAGAGCAACACTGGTCTCACTTCTAAAAGTTGTTTGACAATTCCCACACAACAATGCTTCTACTCAGAGAAACGCATGTGCGTTTTTCACAAAATCATTTCATGAAATTCATACACTTTCAAAAGAATGTGATTATCTTTCAAAATAAAGCTTCTACAGTGATGATCAACACTGCTCTCACTTCTAACAGTAGTTTGACATTTCCCATACAACTGATCTTCTCTTCAGAGAAATGCATGTGCATTTCTCACAAAA
>NW_004950253.1:5954-6661 GCF_000317375.1 Microtus ochrogaster
AAAGCTTCTGCAGTGAAGAGCAACCCTGCTCTCACTTCTAACAGTTGTTTGATATTTTCCAAACAACAGCATGCATTTCTCAAAAAAGCATTTCAAGAAATTCATACACTTTCAAAAGAACGTGATTATCTTTCAAAGTAAAGCTTCTACAGTGAAGAGTAACACTGGTCTCACTTCTAAAAGTAGTTTGACATTTCCCTAAAAACAGCTCTTCTTTTCAGAGAAACGCATGTGTGTTTCTCAAAAACGTATTTCATGAAATTCATACACTCCAAAAGAACATGATTATCTTTCAAAACAAAGCTTCTCCAGTGAAGATCAACACTGCTCTCACTTCTAACAGTAGTTTGATATTTCCCAAACAACAACTCTTCTCTTCAGTTGAATGGATGTGTGTTTCTTACAACAGCATTTCATGAAATTCATTCACTTTCAAAAGAACGTGATTATCTTTCCAGTAAAGCTTCTACAGATAAAAGCAACACTGGTCTCACTTCTAATAGAAGTTTGACATTTCCCACAAAAGAGCTCTTCTTTTCAGAGAAACACATGTGCGTTTTTCAAAAAAGCATTTCAGGAAATTCATTCACTTTCAAAAGAAAGTGATTATCATTAAAAATAAAGCTTCTACAGTGAAGAGCAACACTGGTCTCACTTCTAAAAGTAGTTTGACATTTCCCACACAACCGCTCTTCTCTTCAGAGAAA
>NW_004950254.1:0-554 GCF_000317375.1 Microtus ochrogaster
GACAGAGAACTTACTTGGTTGGCACCTAGAGCTACTCTTGAGGGTCCTCCATGGTCACTCAAGGCTGTATTTGCCTTCTGCTATTTAGCATAGGGCCTGCCAGGCTCCAGAAAGTCCTGTGGGATAAGAAATCTGTAGGAAGACAAGCCTACCTTGACATGAGCAGCTAGGCTATTGATTCCAGTGATTCTGTCCATGTCAGGTGATCTTCAGTTTAGATGAAAGGCAGTTTTGCCCAGTTGTCAGCACTTGGCAGTTGCAGTGAATTGCAAATGGATATTGTTGTGTGCCCATCTGTCTTCTGTCTTCTTTGGAGGAAGTAAGTACTGCCAAGAGCCAAACTGTCTCCTTTTGTTACGGAAAGTTTTTAATAATCAAATATTTAAATGCCATATTCTCCAGACCTCTGAGCAGTTGAGGGCTGTTTATCAGATAAAGCTACTGTTATGGTTTTGGTCTCTTTAAGAGACAAGCCACACCCATTCCCCTCCCCATCTGCTGAGGCAGGCTGATCTTCAGCTTCCGGCCTGAGCTCGCTCTCTTTTCCATCTTCC
>NW_004950254.1:1874-2820 GCF_000317375.1 Microtus ochrogaster
GTGGATCCAACCAATCTTGTTGGCAATAGTGGCAGGGACAATTTGAGAAAACTTTCTATTTGCTTGTGCACTGAAAGTAGTTAGAAAGCTCCTGCTGACATTAGTTAGAAACCTCCCATAAAAGTAGAGCTGGTGGGACACTGGCAAAGTGAGGGTAAGAGATGAAGAAGTAGGGCATTAAGTCTTGTGGTTTTAGTGCCTCTAAAAGACATCCATCCCAGGGGGCA
This sequence comes from Microtus ochrogaster, assembly GCF_000317375.1. Taxonomy (NCBI): domain Eukaryota; kingdom Metazoa; phylum Chordata; class Mammalia; order Rodentia; family Cricetidae; genus Microtus; species Microtus ochrogaster. Next base: position 2,102 of record NW_004950254.1, read on the forward strand.
GATGGACATGGATGGCTTGCTACCCACAGCTGAAACCATGAAAACAAGTGCAAAACAATGACACTGCAGGGTGCACAGAAAAAAACTGTGAGCAGGTTATGAATCAGCAAGCAACCTTTACAAGACCCATGGGAGGGCGTCCCCTCAGGCCACAAGTGGGAAGGTAAGGCCTTGCTGGATCTGATTGGGACAACTCAGAACCCAGAGAGGCCAGAGGCTGCTCTGAGCAGCCTTTCATGGCAAGGGAAAAAAAGAAAAGAAATGTAAAAAAAAAAAATAAAAGAAAAAGAAGAATCTGAGGGACCCTGGGACCCCAGTCATGGGTGGATTAGCCTTGGGCCATTCCAAATACAATTTCAGCTAAGGGAAGCAATCCAGAGATTAATGTCAGCAACTGTAGCCTTGAAGACCATGGTTGGTGGCAGTCCCCCCATTTCTAGGAACACCAGAGGATTGCCAGAGCTCAATGGTCAATTCCTTGGGTTCAGAGAAATGGTTAAGCTGACCAGAATGGGGGAAACTCAACAATTGAAGCCGGTGGTGTGAGTAGAAATCATGTTGTAGAAATGATGCTCAGGCATATGGAACACATGGTTGTTGTGGAAAAAAATACCTGGTTCAGGATCCCGAACCATGGAGAAAAACTCAGGGCAGGAGAGCCTATCCTATTCATGGTACCAATTAAATGGAAAAATATAAAAATGCTGCAGGATCCCCAG
>NW_004950254.1:5424-6655 GCF_000317375.1 Microtus ochrogaster
ACTGAGACCTGGATAGGTACATCATGCAGAGTGAGTTTGGATATTTATTCAGTGAGTTATGGAGGGGGAAGGGAGAAGGGGAGAAGAGCAGAGAGAGGGGGGAGGGAGAGAGAAGACAGAGGAGAGAGAAAAGAGAAGGGAGAGAAGGAGGGAGGAAAAAGAGAGAGAAGGGGGAAGGAGAGAAGTGGGGAGAGGCAGAAGCTGCCTCTTCAAGAAGGTTATGGAAAAGAGAGGGAACAGACTAGAAACTGAAGATCAGCCTGTCTCAGCAGATGGGGGAGGGAGTGGGCATGGCTTGTTTCTTAAAAAGACAGAACAGATCATTACACAAGACCGAAAGGGAAGAATGGGGCAAGGAAAGGAAAATGCGAAGAAGAGCTCAAACTAAGAGCCATTTGATGGGTCATACGGAAACTTAACACAGTATAAGCTGCCCAAAACATACACATGTATGAAGACAATCTAAAGGATATCACCAAATAATGAGGGAAGCAGAGCCCCAATGAGACATATCTCATCACCAAATCTCAGAGCTTCCAGTATCAGGAATTACATCTAATTCAGTTGTTGGCCAAAGGTGCCTCCTGGGATCTCCCAAATAACCCAGGGTATTGTCAAGGCTATTTGTTGTTCTTCTCAAACTGATTGTAAGGCTTATTGTTTAAGACAACATGTGTACAACTCATTGAACATAGAGGAGTCTAGTTGGTGTCTACCTAGAGCCTTTAGCCCTGAGGATAGTGTTTATGGTACTAGAAGCTACTCTACACTACCAAAGGAGAAATCTAACTCCTTTGTAGATGCACCAATCTAACTACAAACTTATAGATCTACAATGGTGATCTGCTTGCAAGATAAACTAGTACAATAGTGGCATAAACCTGTGGGAGTAACCAACCAATATCTGATTGGCTTTAAGGCTCACTGCATGAGATGCAAACCATCCCTGACACCTAAACAATTGGACAAGAACCTGAGACTAGATAAGCCAGGAACGTAGGGGAAACCAAATTCTGCAGTCCTGCTAAAGCAGTATAGAAAAAAATTGACTCTAAATGACCTTCTACTATACTCATAGATAAGTGTCTTACTCAGCTGATGGAGGAAGGTCATTGGTTAATTAAATAAAGAAGCTTCTTGCCCTGATAGGTTAAAACATAGGTGGGAGGAGTAAACAGAACAGAACTCTGGGAGGAAAAGGAACTGAGCTCAGAGACTCGACAGCTCTCCT
>NW_004950255.1:0-505 GCF_000317375.1 Microtus ochrogaster
TTTCGTCCTGCCAGGCTCCCACATGGCTAGCTTTACACCCAAAATAACAACACACAAATTATATTTATTTAAACACTGCCTGGCCCATTATCTATAGCCTCTTATTCGCTAAGTATAGTAATAGGAGCGGTGGGCTGTGTCCCGCCACCCAGCTGCTTTACCCGAAATAATTACATGGACACTGTATTCATTTAAACACTGCTTGGCCCTATAGCTCTAGCCCTTACTGGCTAATTCTAATATCCCGATCAACCCATCTCTAATAATCTGTGAGCACTGGTCTTAGTGAACACCGGTCTTACCGGGAAGATTCTAGCCTACGTCCATCCTGGGTCGGAGCTTCATCGTGTGTGTCTCAGAGAGCAGAGCAGAGCTATCCCTGCATCTGCCCAGGAGCCAGGAGCATGGTTTCTCTGCTCCAGAGAGCAGAGCTGTCAGTCTGAGCTCACTTCCTCTTCCTCCCAGCGTTCTGTTCTGTTTACTCCTCCCACCTATGTTTTAACCT
>NW_004950255.1:2870-4236 GCF_000317375.1 Microtus ochrogaster
GGCTGGGAGCGCGCTTGCCAAATTTATAGGCAACATTAGCCAGAGGCGAACACGCCCACTTAGGGGCGGGACTTATCCCTACAGCTAAGTTTCACATATTGATTAACCCATTTTTAATAATTTCTGTAGTACCACAAAGTGGCGGCTTACCAGGAAGATTCTAACCTACATCTGTCTTGGGTCTGAGAATCATGGTGTCTGCTGTCTCTGCTTTCTTCCTCCTACAATTCTGTTCTGTCTTCCCTGCCTACCCTATGGTCTGGCCTATCAGGCCAAGCAGTTTTCTTTCTTAATTAACCAATGAAAGCAACAGATAGATAGAAGACCCTCCTACATCATTTCCCATTTTTCTGTTTAAACAAAAAGGAAATAAGATAGCAAAATTACATGTAACAAAACATTTATAAAGCAAGAATTATATTCATAGTATTTATATAAATATTATCTTTTATCATAACTAAGGAAAACTATACTATCTATTTATTCTTCAACTCCATGGAAGACTCCAGAATGATATAATATTACCTAAGTAAACAAGAAATAAGCAACTTCCAAAACTCTAGAAATGACAGAGACATCTCATTGTGTGGATAGTCACTCAAAGTTCCTGTGTACTTTTGGGGCATCCATCTTCAGCCTTCAGGCCCATAGTATCCAGCAGACATTTCCATGAAGCAGGAAATTTCAAAGACAGTTCAGTCACTATCTGCTGTATTCTGCAGAATGTCTCGTAGACTCTTTCATGAATCAGGAACACCGAAAGATCATCTTACCTTTATGCAAGTTCAGCAGTCCTCTCTCCGCGGGTTCTTTGTGTCCAGCTCATGCATCAGTCCAGGCAAGAGCAGTTTCTTGCCCAAATGGCTAACCAACTCCATAAGTAAACTCTTCGATGCTCATCTTCCTCTTGAAGTAGATTGGTGTTTCCAGGAGCAGACGTGTCTCATTGTCATGAAAAGTCCTAAATTACTAAAACATTTAAAATGCCATATTCTGAAGTCTTTGAATGATATGAAGAATGCCTGTCTAACTCAAATATATCTTTATATATCCAGAAAATCCAAATCCAACTAACATGACTACAAGCTTGACTATTATCGATAATTATCCATTAACAACCTATATTTCCTAATTATACATTACATTTTTAAATGAAATACACAATACCATAATCAAGAGCAGAATTACATACACATATAGCAAAATTGACCTTAAAATCCATACCAATGCAAATTATTAATATCTATATCATATCCCGCTTTAAATGTAAAAGAACATTTATAAACAATATCTGGGAATATGGATGTAGTTATTTCTCTCCAAACTTCTTCCTGCTCTATAGGGGCGCTGTTAATCAGGTCTTTTA
>NW_004950255.1:5996-6654 GCF_000317375.1 Microtus ochrogaster
CAACAAACAGAGTTAAGCTTGTCTTCTTGGTAGCCAACATTTTTTTTTCAGATTGGCTCTGTTTGATGGCAGTATACAAGGGTGAAATAGCTCCTTTAAGAGAGGACTTTCTGAATCAACATTAGCAGAAAAACGTACACCTTTTTAAGAAATGTTAGTTTCCTGGTTCGTGCTAGTTACACTAACAACTCTGGCTTTTTTAGGTGTCTGAACACTTAAATGGGGTTTGTGGGTGTGAGTACTTGTTTGCCAGCTTGGGGTTAGAAGGAAAGTAGCTGAAATCATACCTGTGACTCAATGCCCCTGCCTGGGGAAGTGGCATGCACAGGCAGGAGAGCATGACAGATTCCCATCACCATACACAGAGATACTTCCAGGCTGCACAGTATGCTGCATGGAGATTTGGCTTTTATTTAGATAAAAATGGTTTGTATGCTGCATGGAGCTACCCAGATTTGAGGTGGTGAGGGCGAATCCCACCCAGCACTCTATCAAAAGTCTTAGAAGCAGTGAACAGACCTCTGCCATGTTGGACTTGGCAGAGTCAAAAGTCAAAGCAATCTTGGTTCTAGCCAAGCCACCACTTACAATTTTAAAAAGCACTCCTGGTCAGAAAAGGATTTCAGATACAAAATAGGACAGATTCAGACATAAAAAA
>NW_004950256.1:0-6651 GCF_000317375.1 Microtus ochrogaster
CCAGCCTGGTCTACAAGAGCTAGTTCCAGGACAGGCTCCAAAACCACAGAGAAACCCTGTCTCGAAAAAACAAAAAAAAAAAAAAAAAAAATCCTAAGCAGACTTATTTCCAAGTCATTTTCGGGTTGTTCTATCAATTTAATTTCATCCGAGGTAAAGTTTTTTCCATTAAAAACTTTTCCGTAGATATCTGCCTTGTTAATATTCTCTGAGTATTCGGAATTTTGCTTTACATGCTCACCTTGCGTGGCTCAACTTTAGATTAAATGTGAGCAGGTTGATGTTTCCATTTTGTGGTATGAGGAACATCACAGATTCAGTCTCTAAGCCAGCAGGTGTGTTAACCTAGGGCTTTGTTCCAAAATTGTACTTTGCCTTCTTCCCTCTCCTAGGCATCACCTTTCTATTTGCCGGGACGTAGGTTTCAGCATCGTTTCCTGGTGTTCATGACTTAATAGGTATAGTTTAGCTGCACCTGTTTACAAAGGCAGAGCTGAGCCCACTGCTCTCTCTGCTTGTGTTCTCAACCTATGACTCTCCTAGGCTAGAGACTCAGCCACATCTACCTGTCTAATCTTCTCTTGGTTGTTGTAGTGTTTCATAAGTTGATAGAAGGATGGGAACCGATAACACTAAACTCCCCCATTTCCATAGAAATATTCTTGTTATCTATTCTCTAATGTTTTGGGCTCAATATTCTTGGCATTCTCTGAAACCTTAAACATTTGCCTTCGGGTCCCCAGTAGGAAACATGATACACTCCAGTAGGGGTGAGAAAAGTTTCACAGGAGGAGGGACTTGCAGAGATGTAGATGAGTTAAGGAAAATCAGAAAAGCATGATGTCACAAGATTAACAAGGGTGGGAACCACTTAAAACCTCTAAGACCAAAGAAGCAACCATAGGAAGGTAGCAAGGGACAGAACTGGAGAACACCTCATCTATGCTTCAAGGACCTAGGATTTGACAAAACATGACACACTGCTGAGCCTCAGCCTGAATGAAAGAGAGGAGGAGGAGAACACATAGAGTCGCCAATCTTCTGGGATCCTAAGGGGAGATCCAAACAGAAGGTAGAGACCTCTTAACATAATCAAGAAATGTCAGCCTGCCAGGAAGCGGAGCCACCCGTTGGCCAAGGGTAAGGGTGGATCCCAGCACAAGGAGCCTCACAACACTGGTATGCCAAGGCTCATGTTACTCTCGTCTTAAAGCAAACACAGAATTCATCTCCCTTTCCCATCAGCGCCTCTTAAACTGATAACTTCCTGCTGTTTTTGTTTGCAAGGTAGGTATTTCCTGCCAACGTTGTCTGTGGTACCTCCTACGACCCTTTGCTGAGCAGTTTCTGCCTTTACCGTCTTCCTGAAAGTTCTCCCCCAGAAGTGGCTGCCTTCCTGCAAGTCTGGCCCAAGCTTTGCAGTCCATCCGCGGGAGCTTTCTGGAGGCAGAGGCACTCTTTCCCTTATTCCCAACTCCCCTCTCCCAGGGACAGCAAGACAGTGTTGAAGGGAAGCAACTCCCTGGGCCGAAGATGCAGCAGCACATGCTGACCGGATCTTACATGCTTTCCACGACAGCTGGCCACCAGGCTCTGCAAACTACCTCCATTCAAAAATCGAGACCCTAAAACGATCAGGAAAGAATGGAATTTTCCATAATGAATACATCTAAAGCAGAAGATCCAAGGCTCTGTCTTAAAGAGGCTTAAACCCCAGCCTTCCCTCCCTACTTTACTCCCCAGCATAACAACTTCACCCAAGACCGCTTCCTCTTCCCTTGTTTCAAGCCTCAGTGGACAACAGTACTGAGTGATAACAGCTGTCAGCGTCCCATCCAGCAGGACAGACAATAGAACTGGGGGACCCCAACCAGAGAAAGGTCTGTCCATTAGACCTGTCCTGGCAGCCTGCAATCCCACTTAGTTGGTCAGTGGAAGAGAAGTAGGCGCTGACCGTTCAGCAGGCAGGTGGAATTCAAAGTCTTTTTTTTTTCCAAATTAGAGTAGGTTTTCTGTGCCAGGGTTTCTGGGCCCAGATGCAGGAAGAAATCAAATAGCAACATTCATCTTTTTACAAACAGGAACCACTTCCCCACTTTGGAGCACAGTCAGAATGTAGCTGAACGACCCAGTGGAAAAAGCTGACTCTGGCTGTGCCTCCCTGTGTAAGCCTTTGCCTCTAGATCTCCTGAGTTCCCTCTCCGAGAGGGCTTGACAAATATGCAAGGCTTCAGGCCGTCCAAGGAATGCAGCTGGGTTTAGCCATTCATTTCCAATGCTCAAAACCACCGGAGCAGGAAAAGTAGACAGTGCTGGGCAGGATGGTCTCCGGTGAGGTTTGGAAACAGGAGCTACCCCTGGCTGAGCAGGATGAATTGATGTGGTCTGGCCTCGGGGCCAGGAATGGACAGAATGACCATCCTAGCTCTCAGCCAGACCTGGTGGGTCGATGAAAAGAGACGTTTGATTCATTCTTAGGCTCTACCCAAGCGACTCTGAAATATTCCTAGACAGTTGCCAGGAGAGTCAATGGTGGGTGAAACAAAGACCCAAGAGCCAAGACTCCGGCCTGCCAAGCCATTTCCTTCCACCACCTTGCTGTGTTTTCCTTTACCTCTGCTTCTCTAATAAACTGAAAGACCCCTGAGGGCAGAGACTCTTCCCCTCCATTCTGCCACCTTCTGTTCCCTCTGTCACACTGTGCAGAAGAGGTTTTTGATCGATTCACAGTCATTTCTCTGAGTTGCAGCTTCCTGGTTGTGGGCAGGAGGCACAGAAGACAAAGGGAGAAGAGGGGCAAAGAGGAATCACTCTGGAATCATGATAGTTAATGCATTAAGGCCTTCCAGCTTCTACTATACTCTCATGGTCCCAAAGAGAGAAAAGAAATCATTTAAAGAAAGTACAGGAGCTGAAGAGATGGTTTGATTCAGCAGTTAAGAACTCTTGTAGTCCTTGCAGAGTACTTGAGTTAGACTCCCAGATGCACATGGAAACTCACAGCTATCTGTAACTTCAGTCCAGGGGACCCAATGCCCACTTTGACCTCCATCAGCACCACGAACACCACACATAAGGTGTACATAAACACGTGCAGGCAAAACATTCACACACATAAAATAAAAATTTTAAATATAAATAAAAAATATACATCCTCTACCCCATCAGGACTTAAAAAACAAACAAACAAAAAGCCACAAATTTTTAAAACCTGGAAGACAATTCCACCAAACAGGGAGTGTAAATGGAGACCAAAAACATGATACCGAGTTGTATTTGGACTCATTAGGGTTCTGTGGAGGTAGTTTTGTGCAGACAGACAGACAGACAGCATGCTGGAAGATGACTGGAACTGGTCTGGTAGGGAAAACTAGGGAGAGAGAATACAGAATATTCCCTTACAGGAAAAGCTTTGAGTGGTGGTCTGTGGGTTCAGAGGAATTTTGGAATGAGGAGAGACAGACACAGTCCTTTAGAGGTGGCTGTGAGGTAGAGAGATTGATGCAGGATACGTGGCTGGGGCCTGTGGAAAAGGATCAGAAAACATTTTATGAGAAACAGCGAATAATGGGAAGTGGGCACAGGGGAATGTGGCTAAGGTGTGAGCCTTGAAGCTTGCCATATTCTGATGAGAATGAATGCATTCCAACGGGACAAGGGCTCCAAACTGGGAAGCCACTCCAACACCTTAGAAGAATGAGATACGCCATGGTCTCTCTCTTGGCTCTCCAGAAGAGTCTTGAACTTCTCTGATGTCTCTGGGATTCCATGACAGAAGGATCAGAAAAAGAGAGATACTGTCCCTGGGAACTCCAGCATCAAGCGGAGGAAACTAGCAGCCAGGAAGTGAAGGCATGCACCTTGCACAAAGCGATCAGAAAGACAACCACTCTGGTTTGGGGTGAATATAAAGGAGCCTGATTTAGTGGTAATGGGGTATCTCACTGTTGGATCAAGAATGTCAGAGAGACCTTGGTGATTGTCACAAAGGTTAGTCATTGGGTGGCTCTCCTTTGCTATCCTGGGCACGCGAGGCTGTGAGCCAATGAGAAAGCTTACCGTGGGACTTTCTAGCCCCCTGTGATCACAGCAGAAAGACATAAAGTTTTGTAGAATTAGTTCATTACAGAAGTTCACTACTTCTGCTGCTAAACATGTGATTTTTAAATGTCTATTTCAAGACAGATATGGCTTTCATATGGGGATACCCAAAATTGAATGTTTCTGCTCTACAAGGAATGTTTGAATTCTAGGAAGCAAAATACGGCAACTAAGGAAACAAACATACAAATGTGATTACTTAGTTAGTGCTCAATACTATGAAGAAAAGAATACCCAATCCATACAGGGGATGAAGTCATGGGGAGGATGGCAGGTCACTCAAGGCCTCTCAGAGGAGCTGGTGTTTGTGATGAAGCCAGATTTATGGTAATTAGGGGCAGCCCAGAGGAGAGTTCTGACTGAAGTGCACCCTGAGATCTAATCGGAGGTTTAGGAAAAGGGAAATAAGGTGTCTGGCATTCAGAGGGAAAGCGGTGACGATGATGCTACATGCAGAGGTAAAAGCCAGGTAAGAAAAGCAAGTGCTGAGCTTTTCCTTGGGACTCAACAGAGGCCAAGACCCAGGAGGGGCACAAAGAGGCTTGGGCTGCCCCAAGCAGCATGCTTCCCATGCTTGTGCCTCTTGTAGGTAATTAGCATGCACTCCTGAGCCAGCAGCCAAGGAGCTCAGGTCTGAATGAGGCTCTGGGCCAATGAGCAGAGGCTGAATCTGTCTCCAGGAGAGCAATTTGGAGAAGCAAACAGAAAAACCCTAGGAACAGGTGCCTGGGGCTGCCCAGCTCTTCCAGGTGGTGAGGGCTGCCCGTGGTTTCAGAGTCTGTGTTTCCACAAGATGATCAGAGCCTCGGGAGTCATGGCTTTGCCCAGGGTATGTCCTCTGTGCTCACAGTGGTTCTTTTCCCACCTTTGGCTTCTGTTATTATTTCAGATCAAAGAGCTAGGAAGACGCTGGTACTGAATACTGGATTCCTTTTCAAGGTTCCTGTCCTATTAATTAACACATTGTTTTCCCTCAGTGGATTTACTTTCCCCGTTACAGGAGATGTATGGGACAAGATCAATCATAGCATGATAACATGGGTAATCAAACTGGAATGACATTGAATCCACAGATAATTGTAATATGATCATTTTAATAATATCGATTTTTCTAATCTCTGAATACAGGGTATCTCCCTGTTTATTATGTCCTCTGTATGGATTTTATAATTTTCAGTGTAGAGATATTTCACTTCCATGGTCATTTTCATCTTCTCACTTTCAGAAATGTGATCTATTCCTTCATTTCTTTTATAGAAAGCTTATCATTGATGCATGAATATAGGACTGTTTCCTGCATGTTGATTTTGTGCCTCGTAGATTTACATGATCACCTCTCACCGAGTTATAACAAAAGAATGAAAAGCTGTCACTTGTAGGGACGAGGATGAAGCTGGAGGTCATTACCATTAGTGAAATAAGCTAGGAACAAAGATAAATACCATGTGTCTCAGTCATTTGTGGAAACTAGTGAGTCAGCCTTGTTCCTGGAGTGGCGTGGAGTGGAACTGAACAACAGTTCCTGGAGATACGAAGGTATGGGAGGGAGAAGAGAAAAGCCGAATCGGGGGCAGTGGACAGAGAGGAGGGACATCTTCTGGTCCTTCTCAAGCACAATGGGGTTGCAATAGGTGAAGGCAACCAAGATACACTTCAAACTTACTAAAAAATTATGACATTTCTGACACAGAGTATTAATATTTGAAGAGATGGAAACGCTTATAACCCTGATTTAATTATTATAATATGTACGTGCTGAATTACCACCGTGTGCTCTGAGAAGTTGTAAAGCATTTTGTTTCACCAAAATACAATGGTAAAATAAAATAAAGAATAAAATTTAACTAGTCAAGTAGACCAGGGGGTTCTAGTGTGTGATTAGTCAAGTATTTTACCACAAGTTACCGAAACTGTAGCAAGCAATAGTTTAGGTGGAAAGGTTTTCTTATTTTCTGTTATAAGGATAAGTTAACTATAACTCATGGTCGATGCCAAGTATGAAAGAAGTAGAAATAACAAGCTATGGGGATGGGTGTTGGCTTGAGGGATAAGAAAAGCAATGACACCAGGAATTTCTATCTCTAAAGCAAGGGATGAAAGCATCTGTGGTTGTCCAGAGGATTATGAGGTCCTCTGGGGACAGTGCACACACTTGAGTATGACCCTGAGCCAGACTGTGGAAGGACAGGGCAGTGAGGAAAACAGTGACCACATAGTGCACTTTGGTCATTTCTTAGAATCCTCTAGAAAATAGGATGCTACAAGAGGAGAAAGAAAAGCAGTGATAACGGTGCAGCGCACCCACCAGGGACAGCCTGCCTCAGAAGGTGGGGGCGCTGTCCACAGCCAGGAGAGCCAGGAGGAAAAGGAGCGGTGGACGGAACGAAAGGGAGGATTTGCCAAACAAGGAGAGATGGTCTTAGAAACAAGAGTGAGGGCAACAAGGAGAGATGGGCTTAGAAACAAGAGTGAGGGCAACAAGGAGAGATGGGCTTAGAAACAAGAGTGAGGGCAACAAGGAGAGATGGGCTTAGAAACAAGAGTGAGGGC
>NW_004950257.1:0-6643 GCF_000317375.1 Microtus ochrogaster
TTAGAATTAGTGTTGCTATAACTATTCCTGAAAGAAACCTTTACATTGTACAAATTATGAACTAAAAATAATAAGGTAACTGCATCTTGGGTGATAATATGAATGCCAAGTCAGAATACCTTCTGAGGCATTTGGAAAGTATTGACATTGATTTTCTTTAATAACTTGACATTTGTCTTTAAAAAGAAAGTTGAAAATATAGGTATAGACCAGATAGAAAATATTTGCTTCCATAATGAGATTTCTCAATGAAATGGCATCACAGAAATCAAATCTGATTGTAGAGATGCTTCTTATGGATACTTTCTAGATTTCTCTCCCATTCTTCTCTCATTGCCTACCTCTACTGCCTTCTGGAAGGAGACTTTCTTCACCCCATACTTGAGCTTATTGATCCAGCTCTAGCTCTTCTAAAACTAGAGTGAATGGTAGATTTTCTCTTGCTCCCCTTAGCTGAGTGTGTTGGCTCAGCAGCAAAGCCATAAATGCTTACTTCATCCTGTGTGGTAAGCTTAGCTTCATGTAATAATCTCACAGCAATGGAAAATACATACTTTTTTTCACTCTAGAGGACATGCCAATCAGAACAGTAAGATGGAAAGATTAGAAACTTTCAGTCACTAAATGCAGCTTTCAGGGACTTGCTAATACCTTCTTGCTTATTCTAGAGAGGCTGAGTGTTTACATTGTGTTGATTTAGCAACCTAAGGTTTCTTGTGCTTTCATACTTCCTCAATCCAGATCTTCAATACAAAAAAGGAGTTAATCACATCAATTCATCCTTGGTTTCCTGTTGCCTTGTTAGTAAATTTCCACAAAATTATGGATTAAAGCAACCCAAATTCATAACCTGGCAGCTTTGAAAGTCTGTCTGGAGTCCCACTAGTTTACAATCTCCGTTTCTTAGGGCACTGTTCATTTCTGCACACTCTGGCAGAGAACTCATTTGCTTCTGTTTCAAGATGCCAAGGTCCCCAGGTCTTGACTTCTGAAGACCTTCCTTTATCTAAAAGGCAGTTCCTTGTTTCTCTCAGACAATCTTCTAACTCTTCTCTCAGTTTGGTCATGAAAGTTGCTCACTCCTGTGAACCAATATGTTTAAGTTGAGAGCATTATATGAAAGAAGATTCTTTCAATTTTTAGGAAATCACACCTTTAAGGTACCTTTGCTCTTCAAAATACTGTATCTATTGGATTTGGAGACAAGGACACAGGCATTGGTGGGACCATCAGTCTACTTGTCTCCCTAACCTTGGGAATTTCCTATTCATAATATTGGTAATTGTGTGAGTGAGATACACACTTGATGTCCTGGTGACAGTGACGCAGGAATGTTCCCTTTCTTCTCCTGTACTTTTTCCTCAGGGTGCCTTCTCACATCCCTCCTTTGATTAACTCATTCAGAAGTATCATTTATCCCTTTACATAATGTAAAATCATCCTCTTTTCATTATAGACAGTTTAACATTTCAAAATTTTGCTTTATTTTTACATATGGAAAACTTCAGTTCAACACAGACCATAACACTTAGGTCCTACTTACATAAGGAATGCATTTCATGTTCAACTGAATGTACTAAATTAGCATAGACACTGGAGGCAGTCTGAAGTAGGCACCAAAGTATTAGCTGAAAAATTCGAGCCTATCCATGAAAAGCTGAAATGACATACCAGCAACTATAATTGTCTGAATGATACTTGTTCCACATTTACGTAAATGTAATATTGCTGATCTGGATGTTTAAATTATATTTATAGATTTAAATTGTATATGTTTAACTTGTATTTATAAATTATATTTCACATTTTAAAGGATGCAATATATTGTTAACACAACATTCAGATTAATGATTCAATGTAAATATCTGCTATACTTACAGTGATTAAAATGTTGTTTTCTATATAAAAATGCATGTCCCTGTTAGTCAACTAAACAGAGAACAAAAGAGTGTTTTAAGTTGCCCTAGAATGGAATTTTGAAACTTGTCCTTAATCTGCTCAAGTATTGTATTTATTTCCTCACTTACATTTTTCCCTAAATTATCTCCCATGACTCTTACTCCAGGGAACACTACAACCTCCAATCATTGATTTACATTACCAAGAATGGAACTTCTTAAGCTCTGTGCTTTTGTGTGTCATATTTACATTCATGTATAATATAGATGAAATAAATTTCTAAATCATATTTACTTTTTAGCTCCAACTTAAGGGTCAATTAGTCCCTATTTCTTCTATCAGGTTATGTAAATCTCCTCTAGGTTTACAGAGTACAATGGTCCTGCAATGTTATTTCCCATAGAACTACTGCTCAGTCAATGCTTGAAACTAATGCTAACTCCCTTCTAATTTTCCACTTCCTGAAGAGTACAATGAATATTCAATATTAAGCTTTACTCACTGAACCACGTTCTGTTGAGAATGTTTCACTCGTGATACAAAGCTGACAAATCATAGTTAGAATTTCTACATAAAGTTCTTATTTTGATAGTCTATTATCTTTAATCCCGTAAAATGTCATTGCACAAAAAAGTCACATTTTGCACAATTGAATGGAAAACATAATTACTCAAGGATAAAATGATATCTTTATGTTTCACAGAGAGGGTTCCAAAATAGTCAGTCATCAGTAGAGACAAAAGTGCCTAATAAAGCCAAAATTTCTTGTCAGAGTTTCCAGTGCTGTAAGCCATAGATTTTTATATCTTGCATCAGTGTCTGTCTGATGAACTGGGATGGTAATAGTAGTAATGGTCAAATGCTTTTCTGAATATCTATGCTGTCTCAAATTCCTCATGCATACAATCCCCAATATACAAGGAATTCCATTTATTGTCACTGAAGACCTTGGAGGCACTTCAACCTCTCTTTTATTGTAATGAAGAGAATTTTTGTATAAAGAAAAAAGGTCATTTTCATATTGTAGAAATATCCTGGAAGATATAATAACATATATATATATATATATATATATATATATATTTTCTCTAGAATATTAGTTCATCCTTGTTCATGTGACTTTTTCCATAGCTGTACATAATCACAAAGATCATAAGAGCACAGCTGCTCACTTTAATCATGGAAATATTTAGTACATAGTTATGCTGTCTAAATAACAAATTTGTGCACTGGAATAACCCTTTTGAATACTGTGACAACTTGTCATTCAGATTGGTTTAATGAAAAATTGATTGTGCAGTAGTCAGGCAGGAATTAAAATCAGGACAATCAAACTAGGAGAATGATGGGAAGAAGAGGGACAGAGATAGAGGAGTTGCTTGTAGATGCCGAGAGAGCAAGATGGGCATGCTGTATTGATAAAGGTTACCAAGTCATCTAGAAAATCATAGATAAGAATGTAGCTTAGTTGAAGTATAAGAGTTAATTAGTAGTAAGTCTGAGCTCTCAGCTGAGCATTTATAATTTACATAAAGTCTGCAAGCCAGTTCTTTGGAAAATGACTACTGTTTGGGAACAGGCAACAGGGACAGAAAAACCCCAACTAGAAATGACTCCAAATGTGACTTGTAGATCCACATAAGACCTAAAAGGCATTTAGAAAGGAGCAAAACACACAAAAATGAAGCTAGGCACAGATTTTTTGTCTCACAGTCTCATGCACAATTCTGAGATACATCGCCTGACAGCTTCATGTGAGATGGACCAGGCTGCCAAATACCATGAGCTAAGAAGTGTGGCAGGTTCCTGCAATATCTCATCCAGGCCACAGTACATAGAGACTTCTCTTAGCCACGGTGTATGACAGGTTTAGGGTTATTGCTCATGCAGACAGAAAGTTTACAGATAAGCAGTAAAGAAAGCATCAGAAAAAGAAAAACCTCTGAACAGGTTACAGTGTGTTAAAAATATATAGGAACTTGTAAGACAAAAGAAAAAGAGTAGAAAAAGGCCTTAGAAAAATAATAGAATAATAAAAAATATAATAACACCTGTATAGATGGAAAATACACAGAATCTGGATTCTGTATGTTATTGTATTGTCTTTGAAATTTTTGTCACTGAATTATAAAAACTGCTAGATTCAAACAACCTATATAATTTAATAATATGTTGCCTTCAAGTTGTTGCTTTCGGGGAGAGGTTTTACTTTTATTTCCAAAAGAAATGAGAGGCTTTTAATTCATTCCAGGTTAAGGAAAACAGATTTGATCAAGGAAGATCCCCTGAAAAATCTAAATGCAAACATAAAGAAGTGAATCTAGAAGAACTACAAGACAATTGATGTACATTTTACCTGCTCTAACGTAAAACAAAAAAAAATCATCTTTGACTTACGCACAATAAACAGAGTATGCTTGAATTAATGCAGATATGTATTTTTACCTTTAAAACTTTATGTATTTTCAGAGCAAGAGTACCAAATACCAATAAAATGGATGACCTAGGTGATCCAGAATTTCAAAATGCTTCTATTACTGTCTTCTCAAAATTCTACACTCAAAACAATTTCAACGCTGATGGCTGAGATGGTCCAGTCTCACAGGCTACCCTTGCTGGAACTTCACAATTATCCCAGTTTTCTGAAGGTTCCCCAAAATATGGTAACACCTACAAACAACAGAAAGTCTAGAGTACTATGCCTTATGGATGCCTGCTATTACTTAAGGGGAGTTGGTTACAAATTGTTATTTGTAATGGTCAGAAAGAAGCTGAACAAAGGAGATTATATTTAAAGATCTCTTTCTGAAAAGAAAATGAGAATACAGACATTATAGGATAAAAGGGTAGGTTATTGAATCTATATTTAAACAAATAAAGGCAACTACTAGCCATAAATATTTTAAATTGGTATGGATTTTTGTGTATTGATACAAATTTAAAGTTAATTTTGTTATAATGTATGAATGTTTCTATTATTTGTGTTATTGTGCTTTATGACTATTTTAAAATGTAATGTATATTTAAAAATACAGATTAACAGTCATATAAAATTGTCAAACCTGTATTCCTGTTAGATATGTTTTCAAGGTCATAAGCAGATTTTTTTTTTTTTTTTGGTTTTTTGAGACAGGGTTTCTCTGTGGCTTTGGAGCCTGTCCTGGCACTAGCTCAGTAAGACCAGGCTGGTCTCGAACTCACAGAGATCCGCCTGCCTCTGCCTCCCAAGTGCTGGGATTAAAGGCGTGCGCCACCATCGCCCGGCAAGCAGATATTTTTAAATAGAGAGATGGTCTTCTAACACTTAAAAGACCTTTGGAATATGACATTTAATATGTTTAATAACCTAAGGCTTTTCATGACCATGAGACATCTGCTCCTGGGAGCACTTTACTTCAGAGAAGATGATGGGCATCAAAAGAATCCGATATGAAATTTGCTTTCCTTGTGGAAAAAAAAATTAGCCATTTGGGCAAGAAATTGTCCTTGCCTTAACTGCTGACAGTCACTGTCCAAACTGAACCAGCAAAACACAAGAAAAAAGACTGTCAAACTTTCCCAAGAAAAGGTAGGAAGTCCTTCAAAATTTTGTTTCACAGGAAAGTCTGTCAGGTATGCTAGGTCCATAGGCTAGAGTTGGAAACACCAACATTATAAAAGAACTTTGGGTGACTATCCAGGCAGCCTGATGTCCCTATCATTAGGTGACATTTCATCCTTCTGGAAGGTTTGATGGATTTAAAGACTAGTTGTTGTTTTCCTTAGTTATGATAAAAGGTAAACTGGGTAAAAATTTTGGAGTCCAAAGATAACAAATTTTGGAGTCCAAAGATAATATAAATAATAGAATACTTTCTCTAATTTATCAAGTACAAATGGGTTGGATATTGTAATTGTAATTCTTACTTAATAACTATTTTGTGGTATATAATCTTCTTATGCTAAAGTTAAAGTCTTTCTTTTTAATTAGACAAAAAGGGGAGAAATGTTGTGGCATAATTCTTTTGTACACTGAAGTTTGTCACTCAGATTTGTTTAATACAAAGCTGATTGGCCAGTATCCATGCAGGAATAGTCAAGACAACCAAACTAGGAATATTTATAACTTATATTAAGACTCTGGATTAGTTATTTGAGATATAGTGTGGCTACCAGTCATTTGGGAGCAAGTGATATGGACAGAAAAATAGATCTACAAATCAGGTCATTTTTAATTGATCATTGTCCATTTTTTACTAACCATAAAATTCCCCAGTAAAAAGAAAAATATTTAGGCAATGCTGGTGTATGGTACCCCGTGATGCAATAATCTATCTTCTGACTTGTACTTCCTTCATGCATTGCACAGGTCAGATTCAAGGTTTTTGGTCTGTGTAGCATAAGAAACGGAGGCTACTGACAGAAGCCTTAGAATGCCATAGATAATCATCCTATGAGGTCTTTACAATAAAATCACAAAGCCTTCCTTTCTTACTCCATATTTTGCATTGATCAATAATGGCACTTCTACACTTATTTATGTATCAAGAGTTTGCGGTTATCCTTGTTACTTTGAATGAATCCATATGTGATTATTCACGATTTTAAAGAAGGAGCTACTCTAACAGTCTGAAAGGACTTCAGCCCATGAATCTGGCAATGTTCAAGAATGGCTCTGAAATATTGGACCCTTTTTTTTTATTAATTTTTTTTATTAAGAAAGAAAAAAAAATTTCCGCCTCCTCCCAGCCTCCCACTCCTCCCA
>NW_004950258.1:0-3161 GCF_000317375.1 Microtus ochrogaster
GGAGGGGGAGGGAAATGGGAGGCTGGGAGGAGATGGAAACTTTTTTTCCTTTTCTCAATAAAAAAAAAAGAATTAAAAATAAAAAAATAAAAATAAATTAAAAAAAACAAAAAAAAGAGAATGGACACCAAAGACATTTCATATAGAGTTTGTTTTATTCTTGGCAAAATTGGCCTCTACTGTTGACAGTAAGTACTCTGTCCAGTCTGGACCAGCAGAATACAAAGGAAAGCAACTGATGAACTTTGTCAAGACAAGGTAAAAAAGTCCATCAAATCTTCCTGCTTCTGAAAATGGTCTGTCAGATATTCTAGGCCAATAAGCCAAAGTTGGATGCCCCAACATAACAGAAAAACCTTCAATGACTGTCCAGGCAGTCACCTATTTTTAGAAGTCACTTGCTTGCACCTCCTGCTTACTCAGATAATATTTTTCCTTCTCGGGTCTTTGATGGGGTTGAAGACTAGATAATTATAGTCATAGTTTTTCTTAGTTATAATAATAGGTAAATTAGATAGAAAAATTTAGAATCACCAAAATAGGGTAGATAATTTAACATTTTCTTTAATTTTGTCAAATAAAAATAAACTAAATATTATAACTGTAATTCTTACTTAATAATTGTTTTATTGTATTAACTTTACTATGTTAAAGTTAAAACTTTCCTTTTGATTAGACAGAGAGGGGGGAAAGCTGTGAACATGTTTTATTCCCATTGGTTAATAAAATAGCTGATTTCGTCTATGGCAAAGCAGGATAGAGCCAAAATCCAAGCAGAGATGCAGGAGAAGGATGGAGTCTGGGCAGATGCTAGTGAGTTTGGTGGAGCAACAAGATGTACTAGAGAATAACAATGCCACGAAGCAACATGGGAAAATATAGATTAATAGAAATTAGTTAACTTAAGTTGTAAAAGCCAGTTAGTAATAAACATGAGCTATAGGCTGAGCAGTTGTAGTTCAAATTAAGCCTCTGAGTGATTATATTAAAAGCTGCTGTGGGAGCAGGCGGGACAAAAAAGCCTACGTTTACATTTGGTGCATCCACATAAAGCCTGAGAAATCTTAAAAAGGGCTTCTAGATACAGGAAAACCGAGTCAAGAACAGCTTCATAATTCATGTCTTTCATTGCAGGCTGAGGTACAGAACCATGTCCGCTGGCTACTGTGGGCTTGAACTGCAGCATGGGAGATTCCCATAGCATCTTAAATGGGCCACGATGAAGAGGCTTATCCCAGGCACTCCCTATAGGGATCAGGCAGGAGAGAAAAGACTCTGTTTACATATGTATGTTGTATGTTTGTATATATATATATATTATAATAATAATAAATAATGGAAACAATAAATAGGCCGAAAGCCCTTATAAAATGAAACTCCACTGCAAATGTTGGAAGCAGCATACAGATATTTTTTGATACCCAATAATGTTTATAAATTGTTTGTTTTCTAGGTCAGTTGGGTCATTGGAGTCAGTGAATTTAGCCATATAAAACTGTGTTGAAGGTTCCCGTAAAACATCCTTCATTCATTCACTATGTGACGTTTTCTGTGTCATTCAGTAGAAGAGAGAGAGCAAACATCTTTATTTAATGGGGCATACAGACACACAGAGAGACATGGGTGGCACTCTTTAAACAGGCATAGATTCACCAACAACAGAGAGAGATGACACAAGACACAAATAGAGAAGTAGAGAATTCAAATCTTGGCCACAATACATGATATAGAAAGTAGGATGAAAACTCCAGGCATGGTCAGTAGAGAGTGTTTTCTGGTATGCTCATGGCCATGACTCAATGAACAACACGGAAGAAAATAGAAGCTACAATGGTCTTAATATTTGTGATATATAACTTTTTATATTTCAATATATACAAACTTATATCATGACCTATTCAAAATTCTAAAACCTGTAGCCTGTGATGTCTGATCCTAGTCACTTGATGGTACCAAGGATGTCTAACAGATTTAATAAGCAGAAATCTGGATGTGCCTGTGAAATGATTGGGGAGGATGTCTATGACCTAAGCATTGGTTTAAGCTACTAATTCATTTGAAATTTGAATGGTGTATCAAGAAACATATGCCCTGGTTAGAGGAAGTAGACCACTGTTGAGGTATCAACAGCTGATGCTAAGTACAGGCTGTTGAGCAGGGAGGCTACAGGGAAGGAGAGAGGGCTCACCAGAGTAGAGCCATGCAAAGTGTCAGGCTTTTAGCCTATTGCAGTAAGACTTGTCACTGCAACATTTCATTAGTATGCTTCTATTTCTATTCACAACATTCCCGCTGAAGCACAGGTCAGTACATCTCTGGACTCCAAACTGGATTTTGCCATCTGGAGAGGAAGAAAGACAAGAGGCAAGCTGTAAATATTAGTGAAAAGAGAACCCTGCCCTGCTGTATGCTAGGACCAGTGCTCAAGAACAGTTTTAAGCTCCTACACTAAGGCTACCCACCCAGAGTGGTGAGTGCCTACCTACTGGGCAGGCCTCAAGGTCACCTGTAAGGGAGCCTGGGCACCTTCAGCTTGTGCTCCAGGGTCTCCTGTGCTCTCCTGGACCCCACCCTGACTGCCCCGTTCTTCCTTCTGTCCCTGGATCATTGGGCTACCAGGCGGCCCTGTTTAGTTTAGTGCTGAGGAGTTCCATCTGGATGGGTGAGTGTGTGCTATCCAGGGGCAGATTGTCCCGGAAGAGAGCACAAAACTTCCTCCCCCAGCTCCTTCTGCAGGGCTGTCTTTCTTACACACGACCCAGCCCCTCAGCACCCACCCCCAACCCTGCCCTGCTGTATGCTAGGACCAGTGCTCAAGAACAGTTTTAAGCTCCTACACTTCAGCTACCCACCCAGAGCGGTGAGTGCCTGTCTACCGGGCAGGCCTCAAGGTCCCCTGTAAGGGAACCCGGGCACCTTCAGCTTGTGCGGCAGGGTGTACTGTGTTCTACTTGTCCCCGCCCTGCCCCCAAGTTGCCCTTTTTTGTCCGCGGGTCATTGGACTACCAGGCATCCATGTTTTGGTCCATCTGGATGGGACAGTTCCTGCTTCTACACTGAAGAGATACACCCAGAGAGTCAGTCACAGCAAAGACACCAGGCCTCTCCTGTCTCCATTTGAAGGAAGAGATGGGAAGGCGCCAATGCAAGAATTCCTCCAA
>NW_004950258.1:6237-6635 GCF_000317375.1 Microtus ochrogaster
GGAATTCTACCAGAACTTCCAAGAAGAACTAATACCTATACTCCTTAATGTATTTCACAATATAAAAACAGAAGAGTCATTGCCAAATTCCTTTTATGAAGCTACAGTCACTCTGATGCCAAAACCACACAAAGACTCAATCAAGAAAGAGAATTACAGGCCAATCTCACTCATGAACATCGACGCAAAAATCCTCAACAAAATACTGGCAACCGTATCCAAAAACACATTAGAAAAATTATCCGTTATGAAAAAGTAGGATTCATCCCAGAGATGCAGGGCTGGTACAACATACACAAATCTATTAATGTAATCCATCATATAAATAAACTGAAAGAAAAAAACCATATGATCATTTTATTAGATGCTGAAAAAGCTTTTGACAAAATTCAACATCC
>NW_004950259.1:0-1522 GCF_000317375.1 Microtus ochrogaster
TTTTTTTTCCAGTCTTTCTCTGGAGGCTATCACTAAGGATAACAATACAGAAGTCTTATTTTTGGTAATATGAACAATTATCTTTGAAGAATGGAACTTTGCCCCACTGACAAAAGATACGATAGAGCTCAGGCTGCCCCTTGAACTGTCTGACACTTTGTACAAAAGGCAAATCTGTTAAAAAATATTTTTTAAAATACTTGAAATTCTCTCATCATGTTTTCTAAAGTGCCAAAGAATGAAATATCAAATTCTGAAGAGAACAGAATGGCTAGCAAGCCTCCCAAGAAAGCAATTTTCTGAAAAGGAAAAAAAAATGTAGTTTTCTCAAATTGAAGAACATTATTTCTTCAAAGGAAATAGCTCAGTGTCCTTAAAAAATAAGTTCCTCTTAAAATCAAATTATGTCATTTTTAGTAAAGTAACCATAGATTTATCAGTTTTGTAATTGGCTTGGTGGGCCACCCAACTTGACACCTGTGTGGAATTTCACCACCAGGCATCCTTATCAATTTTCAATAATTCCAAAGATTAAGAATTGTAAATAATAAATGATAGAGAACTCGCAAAGTCAATATTTAGTTTGATGTAGTCATGGGGAAACTAACACTATGCATGCACATAATTGGTCTGTATTTAAAGAAATCAGTATCCTTAGGAATGAAAATTGAAAGGTATGCCAAGGCTGTAATGATCTTAAGAGCCAAAAGACTGTACAAATTCATATACCTTACATGACTGAGGCACGGATTGGTCAGTTAACTCTTCTTAGTAGGCCTCACCAAGAAGCCTATCTATCAAGATAGTCTTGAGAGAGCTTGGCCATGACCAAAGAATGGTATTACTAGAGATAACTAATTATTGAATTTGGAAACATGGTATTTGGAAAAACACATTCTGATTTGTTGACTGCAAATACTTGAAAATGCTAATAGCACCCACTTTTGGGCTACTGATCTATGTTACTTCCAATGAAAACCTAATTTTAAGGTTTTCCAATGTAAACCTCAGTTTAAGGCCTTTGTCTTAGGGTTTTAATGTTGTGAAGAGACATCATGACCACAGAAACTCTTACAATGGAAAAATGTTTAATTCAGGTGGCTTACATATTCAAAAGTTTAGTTCCATTAACATCACGGTGTGACATGGAGGTGAGGAAGCAGATATAGTATTGAGAGTTCCACATCTTTGAGAAGCCAACAGGAAGGGGTCTGTCTCATTAGATGTGGCTTGAGACATTAAAGTCTGCCTCAGAGTGGCATACTTCCTCCAAAAAGTCCACACCTATTCCTAAAAGACCACACCTCCTAATAGTGCCACACCCTTTGAGGGCCATTTTCTTTCAAATCACCACAGCCTTATTGAATCTGCAAAATAATTTTTCATGCAAAACCCAGTTTTCTACTTGCTGATTTACCTGGCAGCACAAGGTTAGCATCTATTATATATGTCATATATGGTGGTAGCTTTCAACATAAATTTACCAAAACTCAGAAGGGACTGAGCAGGAAGCTTCAACTGA
>NW_004950259.1:2902-3832 GCF_000317375.1 Microtus ochrogaster
GTAAACTAAAGAGTAATTATCTCCCATAATTTGGATGAGTAAAATATAGTCAGAGAAAAATCTAAGTCTATTTACATATAACTAGATCCACTTAGTGGCCAGGAAACAAGGCAATAAAAGGCTGTCAGTGACAAATATCCACTTACTTCCCAACTGTCTCAGTGTACAAGACAAAGCTAAAAGCTAAAGCTGAGGGCAAGTCTAGTAAAAGGGCCCTGAGTGGAGGGGGAGAAAACAGGCAGACAAAAGGAGTCAATTGGCACGTAAGCTAGGGCTATGCCTGCTCATTTCCCAATCCTTAAGAGGCCTTCCACAGCACTGCCGGCAAAAGGCAAACAACATTCTCTTCCTGCTCTTCTCCATCATCTAGTGCTTCCCCGGACACCACATCCAAGCTTTTCTCTTCTTCCAGAAGCAAGAGGATGGCCATAGGTGCTGAAGACTTCCAGAGCCAGCTCATATCTTTGGAATGTCTTTGCCACCCTCCAAATTCTTTCTCAACTCTAGCTCCCTGAAAAGACCTTTCTTAGCAGAACTTCTATTGCTTAAGGTTCATTTCTTCGTGTCTTTGTTTCACCATGGCACAATGTCTTTGTCATATGTTCTCAAGTTTATTCATTTTGCTTTCCTATTTTGTTTGGTTTCTAGAATATTCACTTGGCTCAAGGCAAATGATTTTATCCATTGTTCTATGTTCCTTTTCAAAACGTGAGCTAGAACAGTGAATATGCTTAATTTAATACTCACTAATTAATATTTAATGTAACATATAATGACATCATTTTTATGCCATATATAATATTGTTTTGCCCAGCGTTATATGTAAGTGTGTTTTTGATCACTGAGTATATAAAACTCACTGACACAGATCAATCTTTTGCAGTAGGAATGGAAATTATTCTCATTTTATAGGAGGGGAGTTGATGCTTA
>NW_004950259.1:4577-6633 GCF_000317375.1 Microtus ochrogaster
TTTATTAAATGTTGTCTTCCTATATTCTCAGAGTCTTTTATGTTTATTAGAATGCTTAAAGCTAAATTAAATTTTGAGCAGCAAAATGAGCATCAAGTGAGTCATTTCTGAAAATTTTGAAGAATTAAACACTGCCTTCCTTTAAGTACTACTTTAAAGCTTTTTTTGTTTAGGTAAAAATGTCAATTTTTCCTACTTTGCCCGTGGTGAGTGATAATTTACAGCATTTCCCCATACCATGCTTCAGCCCCTCAAATTAAATAAAGAAATGCCTAATGAAATTTTCTTTTTGCTTTTATTGGAAAGAACTCTTAAAAAATTTTTTTTATTAAGTCCAAGAAAAACTGTCAATTTCACATAATATGGATCCAATATCTAAAAATTATGCCCACTCTATCCAAAGTGCAATTCATCAATGTAGTTATCAATGAGCCTGTTATGTGCTGATATTTCTGAATGGCAGAGATTTATAAAATCTGAGGTATGTACACCAAATGAGGAGTGAAGAGGTCGAGGATGGTGAAGGTTCATCATCACTCATGGGCAGAAATATAAAGAACTGAGCAACTAAGCTTTTAAATTTTCCAAAATGGCCAGAGATCAATGTGCCCCACTGCCGGTGCCTCCTCCTCTCTGTTCTTACTCATCACTCAGAGCTTTCAAACTGAATAATGGGTTATTTCCCATATATATTGGTATATCCACTCTCTTCAACACTCTCTTGTGAAATGGGAGGAGCCCAAGGTGATTGGTTTCTAATGTGAACCAGTGAACCAGTATAGCAACTGGAATTGTCTGCTCTTGGAAGTCAGACTTTGGTAAGAGACACTGATGGGAGGAAATGCTAGACACGCCATCATTGCCGCTGTGCTCGGAGGGGAGAAGCCATCTCAGCAAACATTTGGAGCCTATTTGCCCAATTAAAGTATCTCCTTTTGTTCTGAGTTTGAGGCCTCAGGGTAAGATGTAAATTTATTTTTTATTTTGTTTTCCTTTTGTGTCTTCTGTAATTTTACACAACAGTGATATTCTCTGTCAGTCTTTGTTTTCTTTTCTAACTCTTATTATTGTTGTTTTATTCTTCTTCCTCTCCATATTTTTTCTCCTTTGTGTCTCGCTTTAACTTCTGCATCTTTTGATATAATATGGCTGCAATAATAATCTGCATCACAATCATGATTTGATACTTATTCTGCCTGAATATTGATAAGTTTTATATGTTTGCAATATACCCAAACTGAGCCAGCCACATCTTGTGTAGATCCTACACTTTTCTATATTTTTTTAATTTCATTACTTTAAAAAATACCGATCCAAATTCCCACTCCCTCCCCTCTGCCCACTCACCTCCCACTCCCTCCACATACCCTCCCACCCTACACCCTCTAATCCTAAGAGGAGGCAAGGTACACTGCCCTATGGAAAGTCCAAAGCCTTCCCTACTCCACCTAGGTTGAGAAAGAAGGAGCAAGAGTATGAGCAAGGAGGTCAAGACCATGAGTGGTTCACTCACTGAGACACTTTGCCTGAGCTAATGGGAGCTCACCAACTCCAACTGAACTGGGAGTGAACAAGCATGGGATCAAATAGTCCCTCTGAATGTGGTTGAAAGTTGGGGCAGACTGAGGAGCTACTGACAGTAACATTGGGATTTGTCTCTACTACAAGTACTGACTTTTTGGAATCCTATTCTCTTTGAATTCTACCCTTTCATCTCTCTGATTTGTTGGTAGAAGGAATAAGATTTTGCTTAAGTGAAAAAAAAGGTAGTTGAGGCAGGAGACCCTGTGATATGTAGTAAATAACAGTTCTAGTTAACAAAACACCGTCACAAACAGTGCTATGCATTGCCAGAATGATGTAGAATTCTGACACAATGAAAAGAGCCATGATTGACTAGAATGAAGAACCCAAAATACTGCAGTATCATGAAAATACAATTCAAACAAATCTGTAATACTTTAATATTGTTAAAACTAGATGCAAGTTTTTCATTTCTGAAATTTTATCTGAAAATAAATCCATTATAAAGAAGTGGCAAGTCATTTCACTAAGG
>NW_004950260.1:0-6630 GCF_000317375.1 Microtus ochrogaster
CATCTTTCATTAAACTAGAACTGCAGAGGTGACAGAGAACTTGCAGGCAGGAAATAATGAAAGTCTCACAGAGGAGGAATTTTCCAAAAGTACTTTCTACAGTTAATACATAAAGTTTTTGTTCTCAAATGTTAAGTTTAAGAAGAAAGTGAGGGATGATATAAGTAACTAAGCTGTTTAGATTTTCCAAACATTAAGACAAAAAAAATTATGTCACACCAATAATTATGTCCCAGGAGCTGAAGTTTGAAAGCAGAAAGACAGAAGGCAGTGCAATTGATCTGTTGAGCACATAAAAGTTGAGCCCAAAGGAGTGGGTGCAACACAGATGGGAAATGAATTGTTAGATGGAAGGCTATTGTTTTTAATGAATGTAGCCTTTAGATCAGAAGAGCATACTGTCCCATAGGGCAGGGCTTTTAATACCTGGGACTTTTACATGACTTTGGGTATATAGGTTTATAAAGTAAGTAGACAAATAAAACCTTTACTGACTATAAATCTTAATGAAATTGGCTTTAAAATAAATTCATTGGTATATACCTAGTTGTAGTCTTTATTAAAGTTGAACACAAAATTTTACACCAATGAGATAAATGTGCCTCTCCATTTTTACACAAAAATGAGATTTTGACTGCATGTTTGATATTGAAGAATAGAATGGATCTTCTATTGACATTCTTACTTTATATTCATCAAGGCTGAGGACACTGTTTGGCAAACATAGATTTTGAAAAAATGGCAGAGGTCAATTTAGGCCATTTTATTGTCCCAATATCAAGCCAAATATCATTGGGCATTTCCTTAGGGAACTAAAATCACTCCTGGCAAGATGGTTCAGCAGATGAAGACACTTTCCACCAAGTGTAACAACTTGAACTAGACACCTAAAACCCACATGATGGAAGCAAAAACCAATTCCCACAAGTTGTCCTCTGACTGTCACACATGCAAATGCGAGGGGGGGCACACATGCTGTAAGTGACTATAATAACATTTTTAAAAAATGGAACTTCAGTGGAAGCACACACTGGCCAAGCATGCACATGGCCTGAGTTTGATCTCAAGAACTATCAGTGGAAAGAGGAAGAAAATAAACTCAAGTCAGCAACAAGTGTTATTACCATTATTATTTTTATTGTTATCATCTGTGTGCAAATGTTTTGCCTGTACTCACCCCACACAAGTCTGGTTTTTGTCTGAGGAGCCAAAAGAAGCCATCAGATCCTCTGGAACTGGAACTATTGACAGCTGTAGGTGACCATGTGGTGCTGGAGACTGAACTTGGGTCTGCACAAGCAACAGGTGCTTATAACTAAAGATACATCCCTCCAAAAATCAAATATCCTAACAAATATGGTGCAAAGGCTTGCTAATTTATTAATTACATACTGAAGAATGGTTGTAGGAAAATCTTTCTGTCCATAAATAAATCATTATATTTTTATAAGAAAAGAAAACTTTGTAGGCAAGGAAAAGCCACTGTGATTTGTGGCATAATGGTCTTGAGACTGTCTAAACATTTTAGGAAGCATCCATTGGCTGTACACGGCTGGATAGCATGTGTAGTACAACAGTTGCCTGCTGTGTGCTCAGAGGTTGCAATGAAGTTGTGGAATGCAGCACAGGCCAACACCCCTCCTCAAAGCACCTCAGATTTACCATATTTTTAATGTAAATTAATTTTTATTATTTTGATTAGAAATCTTGTACCTGTCACTTTTTCATAATTTCTTCATTTACTTACATAACCTCATATGGACTTGAAACCCACAATTTGGGGCTGGAGAGGTGGTTCAGTTGTTAAAAGCACTGGTTTCTTTTCCAGAGGACCTGGTTTCAATTCCCAACACCCTCAAGGTGTTTCATAACCACAGGTATTATTAACAGACACACACACACACGCACACACACACCACACTTATCACTGTGTCATCCACAAAATGCAAAGGAGCAACAACAATCATGCAATACCCAGAGAAAAGAGTACAATAGATACATTTATAAACTTTATACATTGTATTTCCAAATATGACCTCAATGATAACTTCCAAATGATTTAGTTTTGTAAAATACATAAAGGTAATCATTGAAATCATTAAAATGTGGCATAAGAGCTAATCTCATCTTCCCATGAAGTTAAACAGTCTGCACTACTTTACTTCCAGTTTGGGGAAATGGAATATAAAATGAATACTTTTGAACACAATCACTTCTGTGTGTGAAATAAAGGAAAGGTGGGAGGACATCTGGAAAGCAGAGTGATGTTATCAGCATTGCTAACATATTTTCAAAACACATATATTTAATTGTTGCTGTTAAAAGCTAAAAAGCCATTTTTTAAAGAAAGAACTAAATTCTACAATTGATAAAAAAATATATAAGGAAATTAGAAATTTGTTCCTCATCCTAACATTCTGAGCAATAATAAACTCAACTGAATTAAAATTGTTTCTGGAAGAAATGTTAATAAATAAGAGGCAGGAATAACCTAGGGAAGATAGTATACAGGGGCCTGATTTAAGATTTCCTCTAGTGCTTATTTTAGGATGAGTCAACCATTTACAATACAGTTGCTACTTGTGTCTTGTTTGTAATCTGCCTGGTGACTGCTTACATTTCAGATAAATGCAGTAGCAGCTCAGATTTCCAATAACTGCTGAAGGACCAAATTCCCTGCCAACCTCCCTCACTGAGCTCTTTTCTCCCAACACCTGTGATCATCCAGTCTCTACTCCACCTAGCTCCCCAGGCCTCCTTTTCATCTCCACAGTCTGCTCGTCTGTCCTCCATGCAGCCCTCCAGTGGAGCCTTCCTACACACAGCATAACCCTCTGCACTTTAAAACCGAATGGCTCAAAAGCAGGAACTGACTATACTCATCTCTGTCTTGAGTTTGGTAGTGAGCCCAGCTCACACACAAGCCATGCAGTTAGGAGACAGCGGGCTACTGAAGTGGAGTATCACTTCCAGAATTACTGTCATTACATCCTGGGCTTCTGCCTCACATAATATTATAGTTGGTTCTCGACCTCTCCAATGCTGCTACACTTTAATACAGTTCCTCATGTTGTGAAGACCCCAAACCATAAATTATTTTTGTTACTACTTTATAACTTTAATTCTGCTACTGCTATGAATTGTTATGTAAATAATATTTACATAACATCTACATTTTGGGGTGATCTTAGGTGACCTCCAAAGGGGTCTAGACCCACAAATTGAGAATGGTTGGTTGTGGATTAAAGTTCTGTGGCTTTGGTGATTTTACTTAGAAATCCTGAGATAGCTCTCCTTTTGTTTTTCCAGTTTCTCTAATGTCTCTACTGCATGTGCCAAGGGAGAAATCTAAGTCTGTGATGGCCATGTGTGGATGCTTGAAAACCTGCTTCTCGAACTGTTACAGAGAGGAACGGCTCTCAGTGTAGGAAAATACCTTGAAAACAATCTGATTATAATACCGGAAATGATCGGGTTTTTTTTTTTTTTACCAGCAATTCATAACGGAAGTGGATTTGACACGTGAGTTATTGCTTTGCTGGGACGACAGGTGGCCGCAGAGTGGGCAGCACTGGTGATGTCCTCCTACTGTCTGGAATGGCAGGTTGAATTTTTGCATGCCATTTTGAATCCTGCCTTAAAGTTCAGAGTCCTCAAGAAAATCCTCTTGCAGTTTTGCATAGTAATTACACTGCAAAGAAATTATTTGTGTTCATGACAAATTGGGGAAATGGAAAACTTTTAAGAGCCTTCTGGGTCATTCACTGAAAAGGGAAAGTTGTATTCACAGAACTGATATGAAGAAAACTATCCCAGCTGAGCAAATGTGCAGCTCACCACCACTTGCTAACAGGGTCTCCCTGCTGCTCTGGCCTCAATTTCTCTTCCTATTATGCAATTTTTCCTACAAAAGAACATTTAAAATTTTTAAATCATCAAATTTAGTTAGCTATATGGTTTGAAGTGTGGCTTTTTAAATCTAGGGCTGAAATTTTTGACAGGAAATGTTTTTGAATACAAAGAGTCAATGTAGTATAGAAACCTGTGGAAAATTAAAGAAAGGTGGATATTATTTTTTCCCTTTTTAATATTTTTATTGGGGGGGTCAGAGATTACAATTTGATTTCCGCTTGTTCTTTACTGAAGATCTACAAATTCTGCTTCTGCAGAAGTCCAACACCTATCTCCTCCCACCAAAAGGAACAGTCTTCTTCAAAGAGGGAGGGCAGGGCATGGGCAGTTTCCATAGAAGGCAAGAGTAGGTAACTTCACCAGACAGAGGCAGAGGGCATAAGGACTACCGATGGTCCTGCTTACTCAAAAATGAAAACCCAAATAATGGCAAACGCTGAAAGCTGAGGAGTTTCCTGAGTTATCACCACTTCCTGTTTGGCATTCTAGGCAAAACCCTACAGCATACACACAATCAGTACAGGACAACGGCAGACCGAATACAGCAGCCGGCAGCATGGGAGAAGCCAAGGATGGTGCTGCTATGGCAGTCCTCAAAGTTCCTTGGCTCCTGCACAGCAGCTTCTGTGTCCTGGAGTGCCTTCATGATTAGGCTATGTGGAAGGCTGCTGCTAAGCGCTGACAATGAGAAGCCATTTGGGTCACTGTGGGTGACTCCAGAGTAGATACTGCAGAGCGGAGCCATGGTTCCTAAGAAAACTGTGGTTAAAATGCAAGAATCTCCAATGCTTGAGCGGACTCTAGGAGGTGGAATCCAAGTCTTGCAAGCTGTCTTGAACATCAGCGCTGTCTTTGCTGTCACTGCCACTGTCATCTCCAGCCAGGTTCTGCTGACAGGCCTCTTCAGAACCAGGAAGTGGGCTGCCCTGATTCTCCTTGGAACCCAGAACCACGTATCTGCCCTTCTTCAGCACCAGCTGCCGTCTCAGCTCCTCTGCCATCTGGGAGAGATCTCGTTTCATGGCGTACGCATCTTCTCCATCTGCATAGTACTTGGGCTCCACCTCACTAACCTGGAAGTTCAGGGTGTTGGAATAAAGGTGCAGGGCCGCCCTGTTGCTCTTCCTCACATGCAGGGATACATACTTGGCGCTGAAGTTCTCGATCATGGCCCGTGAGGCCTGGTCCATCAGCTTCTGGGCCAGGCCGAGGCGCCGGTGGGAACGTTTCACAGCCAGTGAGGTGATGTGTCCATGAGGGACATCATCGGGATCCTCCTCCATCTTGGGCAGGACATAGCCCACGATCTTGCCATCCTCGGCCTCAGCCTCAGCAATGTAGGAGAGCTGGGGCCAAGAGAGGCCGTGGTAGAAGTAGTACTTCATCTGGTAGTTCTCGGGCAGGCACAGCAGGTTGCAGTGCTGCATGTTCATCAGATCATCGGGCAGAGCACGGCGGATGTTCATATTGGCAGCAGATAGGCCTGTCAGGCTCGAGAACCACAGAGGATGCCAGGAGCACAAGCGACACCAACACCGTTTGCTTTAAAACAGCTGGGATATCTTCACACAAGATGAGAAAGATCTCCCACTATCTTCCATTTCTTTTCGGCGCTGCTGTACAGAACCTCATCCATCCTCATGCAATTGGGTCCCAGTCGTGTCCGAAACGAATGACGACCACGCGGTCCTCCTCGGACAGGATGGCCTGGTCTATCTGCCAGCCATTGTGCAGATGCGGGAGCATGTACGACATCTTGAGCGGGCCTGCGCGGCCAGAAGCCGCGAGCTGCCTCGTGAGCCCAGGCTGCCCGACCGCCGGCGACTCCTCGCAGCCAAGAAAGGTGGATATTATTTTAATAAATCCCAAAATTAAAGTACACCTTAACATGACTCTAAACAAATGACTAAATTTTTCTTTTAAATTATGCATCAGGGATAACATTTCTTACAAAGTGTTTGATTGATTTTTTTTTGAGACTCACATTATTGTTTAAGTTTGCCTGTCTGAATACATTATGTCACACAAGCTGGTTATGAATTAATGGCAATCCTCCTGTCTCTCAAATGATGAAATCACAGGCATGGCCATCACACCTTATCCAACTTCTTGCTCACATGTGGTCTTGTCTGTACAAAAGAAACAAGCTCGGAAGGATGGAAAGAGCCTGCAGGTAGCTTTATCCAATCACCTAAATAGCCTCAATGTCTCCAGTATGACGATTGATAAAACATATGTTGAAGGTTAGACCCATGTTTACTTACCGGTATATTATCAACACTTAAAATGGTTATGCCAGAGAAGTATGCTTTCACAGGCCCATAATCCCAGCACCTGGGAGGCTAAAGCAGAACTGCTCCTAAATTTCAAGCCAGTTTGCCCTACCTATTGAGTTCCAGGCCAGTCAGGCTACGTAGTAAGAGCCTGTCTTTTAAAAAAGAAAAAAAGAAGGGAAGGAAGGTAACTGTTTCTATTTATCAAGGGGTAAATTAACTTTTCCCTAATAAAGAAATAATATAAAAAAAAGGAAATAATCTACACTTGAAGAAATAGGTCTTGTTGAAACAGCTTCCAGGCATAACTTCTTTCTTGGCTTTTGTTAACTGCTGCTGTGATAAGGGTAGGGAAGGTGACCTCAGGAGAAGCCATTTCAACAGACATAACTGCTGCTGTGATAGGGTAGGGAAGGAGACCTCAGGAGAAGCCATTTCAACAGAC
>NW_004950261.1:0-6630 GCF_000317375.1 Microtus ochrogaster
CATCTTTCATTAAACTAGAACTGCAGAGGTGACAGAGAACTTGCAGGCAGGAAATAATGAAAGTCTCACAGAGGAGGAATTTTCCAAAAGTACTTTCTACAGTTAATACATAAAGTTTTTGTTCTCAAATGTTAAGTTTAAGAAGAAAGTGAGGGATGATATAAGTAACTAAGCTGTTTAGATTTTCCAAACATTAAGACAAAAAAAATTATGTCACACCAATAATTATGTCCCAGGAGCTGAAGTTTGAAAGCAGAAAGACAGAAGGCAGTGCAATTGATCTGTTGAGCACATAAAAGTTGAGCCCAAAGGAGTGGGTGCAACACAGATGGGAAATGAATTGTTAGATGGAAGGCTATTGTTTTTAATGAATGTAGCCTTTAGATCAGAAGAGCATACTGTCCCATAGGGCAGGGCTTTTAATACCTGGGACTTTTACATGACTTTGGGTATATAGGTTTATAAAGTAAGTAGACAAATAAAACCTTTACTGACTATAAATCTTAATGAAATTGGCTTTAAAATAAATTCATTGGTATATACCTAGTTGTAGTCTTTATTAAAGTTGAACACAAAATTTTACACCAATGAGATAAATGTGCCTCTCCATTTTTACACAAAAATGAGATTTTGACTGCATGTTTGATATTGAAGAATAGAATGGATCTTCTATTGACATTCTTACTTTATATTCATCAAGGCTGAGGACACTGTTTGGCAAACATAGATTTTGAAAAAATGGCAGAGGTCAATTTAGGCCATTTTATTGTCCCAATATCAAGCCAAATATCATTGGGCATTTCCTTAGGGAACTAAAATCACTCCTGGCAAGATGGTTCAGCAGATGAAGACACTTTCCACCAAGTGTAACAACTTGAACTAGACACCTAAAACCCACATGATGGAAGCAAAAACCAATTCCCACAAGTTGTCCTCTGACTGTCACACATGCAAATGCGAGGGGGGGCACACATGCTGTAAGTGACTATAATAACATTTTTAAAAAATGGAACTTCAGTGGAAGCACACACTGGCCAAGCATGCACATGGCCTGAGTTTGATCTCAAGAACTATCAGTGGAAAGAGGAAGAAAATAAACTCAAGTCAGCAACAAGTGTTATTACCATTATTATTTTTATTGTTATCATCTGTGTGCAAATGTTTTGCCTGTACTCACCCCACACAAGTCTGGTTTTTGTCTGAGGAGCCAAAAGAAGCCATCAGATCCTCTGGAACTGGAACTATTGACAGCTGTAGGTGACCATGTGGTGCTGGAGACTGAACTTGGGTCTGCACAAGCAACAGGTGCTTATAACTAAAGATACATCCCTCCAAAAATCAAATATCCTAACAAATATGGTGCAAAGGCTTGCTAATTTATTAATTACATACTGAAGAATGGTTGTAGGAAAATCTTTCTGTCCATAAATAAATCATTATATTTTTATAAGAAAAGAAAACTTTGTAGGCAAGGAAAAGCCACTGTGATTTGTGGCATAATGGTCTTGAGACTGTCTAAACATTTTAGGAAGCATCCATTGGCTGTACACGGCTGGATAGCATGTGTAGTACAACAGTTGCCTGCTGTGTGCTCAGAGGTTGCAATGAAGTTGTGGAATGCAGCACAGGCCAACACCCCTCCTCAAAGCACCTCAGATTTACCATATTTTTAATGTAAATTAATTTTTATTATTTTGATTAGAAATCTTGTACCTGTCACTTTTTCATAATTTCTTCATTTACTTACATAACCTCATATGGACTTGAAACCCACAATTTGGGGCTGGAGAGGTGGTTCAGTTGTTAAAAGCACTGGTTTCTTTTCCAGAGGACCTGGTTTCAATTCCCAACACCCTCAAGGTGTTTCATAACCACAGGTATTATTAACAGACACACACACACACGCACACACACACCACACTTATCACTGTGTCATCCACAAAATGCAAAGGAGCAACAACAATCATGCAATACCCAGAGAAAAGAGTACAATAGATACATTTATAAACTTTATACATTGTATTTCCAAATATGACCTCAATGATAACTTCCAAATGATTTAGTTTTGTAAAATACATAAAGGTAATCATTGAAATCATTAAAATGTGGCATAAGAGCTAATCTCATCTTCCCATGAAGTTAAACAGTCTGCACTACTTTACTTCCAGTTTGGGGAAATGGAATATAAAATGAATACTTTTGAACACAATCACTTCTGTGTGTGAAATAAAGGAAAGGTGGGAGGACATCTGGAAAGCAGAGTGATGTTATCAGCATTGCTAACATATTTTCAAAACACATATATTTAATTGTTGCTGTTAAAAGCTAAAAAGCCATTTTTTAAAGAAAGAACTAAATTCTACAATTGATAAAAAAATATATAAGGAAATTAGAAATTTGTTCCTCATCCTAACATTCTGAGCAATAATAAACTCAACTGAATTAAAATTGTTTCTGGAAGAAATGTTAATAAA
Organism: Microtus ochrogaster; assembly: GCF_000317375.1. Lineage (NCBI taxonomy): Eukaryota > Metazoa > Chordata > Mammalia > Rodentia > Cricetidae > Microtus > Microtus ochrogaster. Next base: position 2,475 of record NW_004950261.1, read on the forward strand.
TAAGAGGCAGGAATAACCTAGGGAAGATAGTATACAGGGGCCTGATTTAAGATTTCCTCTAGTGCTTATTTTAGGATGAGTCAACCATTTACAATACAGTTGCTACTTGTGTCTTGTTTGTAATCTGCCTGGTGACTGCTTACATTTCAGATAAATGCAGTAGCAGCTCAGATTTCCAATAACTGCTGAAGGACCAAATTCCCTGCCAACCTCCCTCACTGAGCTCTTTTCTCCCAACACCTGTGATCATCCAGTCTCTACTCCACCTAGCTCCCCAGGCCTCCTTTTCATCTCCACAGTCTGCTCGTCTGTCCTCCATGCAGCCCTCCAGTGGAGCCTTCCTACACACAGCATAACCCTCTGCACTTTAAAACCGAATGGCTCAAAAGCAGGAACTGACTATACTCATCTCTGTCTTGAGTTTGGTAGTGAGCCCAGCTCACACACAAGCCATGCAGTTAGGAGACAGCGGGCTACTGAAGTGGAGTATCACTTCCAGAATTACTGTCATTACATCCTGGGCTTCTGCCTCACATAATATTATAGTTGGTTCTCGACCTCTCCAATGCTGCTACACTTTAATACAGTTCCTCATGTTGTGAAGACCCCAAACCATAAATTATTTTTGTTACTACTTTATAACTTTAATTCTGCTACTGCTATGAATTGTTATGTAAATAATATTTACATAACATCTACATTTTGGGGTGATCTTAGGTGACCTCCAAAGGGGTCTAGACCCACAAATTGAGAATGGTTGGTTGTGGATTAAAGTTCTGTGGCTTTGGTGATTTTACTTAGAAATCCTGAGATAGCTCTCCTTTTGTTTTTCCAGTTTCTCTAATGTCTCTACTGCATGTGCCAAGGGAGAAATCTAAGTCTGTGATGGCCATGTGTGGATGCTTGAAAACCTGCTTCTCGAACTGTTACAGAGAGGAACGGCTCTCAGTGTAGGAAAATACCTTGAAAACAATCTGATTATAATACCGGAAATGATCGGGTTTTTTTTTTTTTTACCAGCAATTCATAACGGAAGTGGATTTGACACGTGAGTTATTGCTTTGCTGGGACGACAGGTGGCCGCAGAGTGGGCAGCACTGGTGATGTCCTCCTACTGTCTGGAATGGCAGGTTGAATTTTTGCATGCCATTTTGAATCCTGCCTTAAAGTTCAGAGTCCTCAAGAAAATCCTCTTGCAGTTTTGCATAGTAATTACACTGCAAAGAAATTATTTGTGTTCATGACAAATTGGGGAAATGGAAAACTTTTAAGAGCCTTCTGGGTCATTCACTGAAAAGGGAAAGTTGTATTCACAGAACTGATATGAAGAAAACTATCCCAGCTGAGCAAATGTGCAGCTCACCACCACTTGCTAACAGGGTCTCCCTGCTGCTCTGGCCTCAATTTCTCTTCCTATTATGCAATTTTTCCTACAAAAGAACATTTAAAATTTTTAAATCATCAAATTTAGTTAGCTATATGGTTTGAAGTGTGGCTTTTTAAATCTAGGGCTGAAATTTTTGACAGGAAATGTTTTTGAATACAAAGAGTCAATGTAGTATAGAAACCTGTGGAAAATTAAAGAAAGGTGGATATTATTTTTTCCCTTTTTAATATTTTTATTGGAGGGGTCAGAGATTACAATTTTATTTCCGCTTGTTCTTTACTGAAGATCTACAAATTCTGCTTCTGCAGAAGTCCAACACCTATCTCCTCCCACCAAAAGGAACAGTCTTCTTCAAAGAGGGAGGGCAGGGCATGGGCAGTTTCCATAGAAGGCAAGAGTAGGTAACTTCACCAGACAGAGGCAGAGGGCATAAGGACTACCGATGGTCCTGCTTACTCAAAAATGAAAACCCAAATAATGGCAAACGCTGAAAGCTGAGGAGTTTCCTGAGTTATCACCACTTCCTGTTTGGCATTCTAGGCAAAACCCTACAGCATACACACAATCAGTACAGGACAACGGCAGACCGAATACAGCAGCCGGCAGCATGGGAGAAGCCAAGGATGGTGCTGTTATGGCAGTCCTCAAAGTTCCTTGGCTCCTGCACAGCAGCTTCTGTGTCCTGGAGTGCCTTCATGATTAGGCTATGTGGAAGGCTGCTGCTAAGCGCTGACAATGAGAAGCCATTTGGGTCACTGTGGGTGACTCCAGAGTAGATACTGCAGAGCGGAGCCATGGTTCCTAAGAAAACTGTGGTTAAAATGCAAGAATCTCCAATGCTTGAGCGGACTCTAGGAGGTGGAATCCAAGTCTTGCAAGCTGTCTTGAACATCAGCGCTGTCTTTGCTGTCACTGCCACTGTCATCTCCAGCCAGGTTCTGCTGACAGGCCTCTTCAGAACCAGGAAGTGGGCTGCCCTGATTCTCCTTGGAACCCAGAACCACGTATCTGCCCTTCTTCAGCACCAGCTGCCGTCTCAGCTCCTCTGCCATCTGGGAGAGATCTCGTTTCATGGCGTACGCATCTTCTCCATCTGCATAGTACTTGGGCTCCACCTCACTAACCTGGAAGTTCAGGGTGTTGGAATAAAGGTGCAGGGCCGCCCTGTTGCTCTTCCTCACATGCAGGGATACATACTTGGCGCTGAAGTTCTCGATCATGGCCCGTGAGGCCTGGTCCATCAGCTTCTGGGCCAGGCCGAGGCGCCGGTGGGAACGTTTCACAGCCAGTGAGGTGATGTGTCCATGAGGGACATCATCGGGATCCTCCTCCATCTTGGGCAGGACATAGCCCACGATCTTGCCATCCTCGGCCTCAGCCTCAGCAATGTAGGAGAGCTGGGGCCAAGAGAGGCCGTGGTAGAAGTAGTACTTCATCTGGTAGTTCTCGGGCAGGCACAGCAGGTTGCAGTGCTGCATGTTCATCAGATCATCGGGCAGAGCACGGCGGATGTTCATATTGGCAGCAGATAGGCCTGTCAGGCTCGAGAACCACAGAGGATGCCAGGAGCACAAGCGACACCAACACCGTTTGCTTTAAAACAGCTGGGATATCTTCACACAAGATGAGAAAGATCTCCCACTATCTTCCATTTCTTTTCGGCGCTGCTGTACAGAACCTCATCCATCCTCATGCAATTGGGTCCCAGTCGTGTCCGAAACGAATGACGACCACGCGGTCCTCCTCGGACAGGATGGCCTGGTCTATCTGCCAGCCATTGTGCAGATGCGGGAGCATGTACGACATCTTGAGCGGGCCTGCGCGGCCAGAAGCCGCGAGCTGCCTCGTGAGCCCAGGCTGCCCGACCGCCGGCGACTCCTCGCAGCCAAGAAAGGTGGATATTATTTTAATAAATCCCAAAATTAAAGTACACCTTAACATGACTCTAAACAAATGACTAAATTTTTCTTTTAAATTATGCATCAGGGATAACATTTCTTACAAAGTGTTTGATTGATTTTTTTTTGAGACTCACATTATTGTTTAAGTTTGCCTGTCTGAATACATTATGTCACACAAGCTGGTTATGAATTAATGGCAATCCTCCTGTCTCTCAAATGATGAAATCACAGGCATGGCCATCACACCTTATCCAACTTCTTGCTCACATGTGGTCTTGTCTGTACAAAAGAAACAAGCTCGGAAGGATGGAAAGAGCCTGCAGGTAGCTTTATCCAATCACCTAAATAGCCTCAATGTCTCCAGTATGACGATTGATAAAACATATGTTGAAGGTTAGACCCATGTTTACTTACCGGTATATTATCAACACTTAAAATGGTTATGCCAGAGAAGTATGCTTTCACAGGCCCATAATCCCAGCACCTGGGAGGCTAAAGCAGAACTGCTCCTAAATTTCAAGCCAGTTTGCCCTACCTATTGAGTTCCAGGCCAGTCAGGCTACGTAGTAAGAGCCTGTCTTTTAAAAAAGAAAAAAAGAAGGGAAGGAAGGTAACTGTTTCTATTTATCAAGGGGTAAATTAACTTTTCCCTAATAAAGAAATAATATAAAAAAAAGGAAATAATCTACACTTGAAGAAATAGGTCTTGTTGAAACAGCTTCCAGGCATAACTTCTTTCTTGGCTTTTGTTAACTGCTGCTGTGATAAGGGTAGGGAAGGTGACCTCAGGAGAAGCCATTTCAACAGACATAACTGCTGCTGTGATAGGGTAGGGAAGGAGACCTCAGGAGAAGCCATTTCAACAGAC
>NW_004950262.1:0-6627 GCF_000317375.1 Microtus ochrogaster
ATTAAAATGAGGGCAGAAATTAATAAGAAGACTCATGAAGCTGAGTTGGTTCCTTGAGTAGATGAATAAGGGATGGCAATGGAGCTTACTAAAAATGTTTGACTAGCATGCCCAAATCGGGACCAACCAGAGATGCTGGCATGCGCCTGTAATCTCAGCATTTAGAAAGTAGAGATAGGAAATTCAGAAATTAAAAGTTATCCTCAGATACATTGCTAATTTGAGACCAGTCAGGGATACATAAGACCCTGTCCAAAAAAACAAAAAACAAAAAAAGAAAAGAAAAGAAAGAAAAGAAAAAAAAGGGAGGAGGAAGGATCAAAGAAAGAAAACGGAGAGGAGAAAAGAGAGAAGAAGAGACTGGGACAAGGGAGAAGATCAAAAAATCCTTATTGCTGGGAGGTGGTGGCGCACGCCTTTAATCCCAACACTAGGCAGGCAGAGGCAGGTGGATCTCTGCGAGTTCGAGGCCAGCCTGGTCTACAGCCTGGTCTACAAGAGCTAGTTCCAGGACAGGCTCCAAAGCTACAAAGAAACCCTGTCGTGAAAAAAAAAAAAACAAAAAATAAAGAGAGAAAGAAAGAAAGAATTCCTTAGTAAAATCAAAAGTAGGGAAAGCACTTCAAGATAGAGACACGGGCAATGACTTTCTGAAGGCTTTCAGATCACTCAGGAAACAGCGACAATTAAAAATGGGATCCCATGAATTACAAAGCTTTGCAAGAGGACATTCAAATCAAAATTAGAAAAATTCTGCTGAGCCGTCTCTCCAGCCCCTGAGTTAGCATTTTAAGCTTTTGTTTGTGCCTCCTTAAGACACCTCCTAGGCCCTCCACTCTCTAACTCGCTACCTAACAGAAGCAAGCTCTGGCTCACACCACCTTTCAGTCTTCACTAGAAGCCTTTATAAGCCAAGGCCTCAAAACCTTAAAAATCCGTTTAACTGACATGACAATGAGGCAGACACCTTCTAAATCCCTACCAAACCCAACAAAATGAAACAAAGAACATATCCTTTTCTAGAGAGCAAAAACAAGGCTGCACGTTAAGACCGTTACCATGTGCTTTATTAACGCTTTACTTTGACCACAAGGAAATTTACACTCCTCCCAGGATTACAGCCTCTCTCACTGCTTCACTGTGATGCTGACATTGCTCTTGTGATGCTGCACACTGAGCACAAGCTCCTCTCCCGCCTGCACCTGGATGGGGGTATCCAGAACCATGGCAGCTTGCTTCCAGTGGGAGCCTTCGCCTGAGGTGTCCAGCCTGACCTCATCATCAAGGCACAAATGAAACCAAAATGGGACAGCGGTCACTCGTCCAGATCTACAAATGCGGACCTATAGAAATCAAATTTTGAACATTTCATCAAGGCAAATCATCAAGTCTTTCTCTTTTTAATCAATTTGAATATAAGAACTAAAAACATATTGAACCACCCATTCAAATTTAATAATAACTAGTCCTAGACACTAATATTTATTCAATCTATTTTTGCATGCTGTCTAGAAAAGATTTAAATCTTCAAAGAAAATGATAAACCATGTGAGTATAGTATCCCTCATGAAGGCAAACTGTTCTGACTGACAAGAGTGACCACTGGCCGTTGTCCTTACCTTTACTTCTCTACTGGAAGTGTTCAGATATGGCGTCATCAGATCTAATCTTAAGAGTTCCACTGGCTGGCTTAAAGGGACACATGGCAACGAAGATAAATCCAAAAACACACGGATAGGCACCTGAAAGAGAGCACTCTGACTTATCGTTTGTGCAGTCAGGTTCACTCTGTGCTTGATATACAACGAGCTCCTCATGACCGATGTTTACTGCCTCGTTTATATTCTGCATCACCCTAAGGCATGAATCTCAGAATCAGTTTTTCAGGATGAATGAACAAGCTAAGGTTTAGGCAGGTTCAACACTTCCCTATGGTTTGTTACCTACAGGTCTTTCTCTTGGATGAAACCACACTAAACTCTGAAGTGGCCAAACAATCCCAGAAACATCTGTTCCTAGAATATGTGAATAAATAATCTAACAGTAAGTACTAATATGTTTGATCAGAGGCACCAAACTCAGCCAGCCATGGTGGGTGGCACATCCCCTTAATCCCAGTGCTTTGGTATCTTTATGAGAAGCCAGCCTGGTCTACATAGTGAGTTCAGACCAGCTTCAAAGAAGCAAATTCATCCAAACAGATTCATCCTGAAAAACAAGCCCCTTTCTACAAGGCAATGGTTCTCAAACCCTCGGCTGCAATTCAAGCAAGTTACTGGGGGTGTTTTAACAGGTCTACCCGCTCAGGGCACACCCTATGCCAATCTGTAGTCAGGCTCAGGATTCTGAAGCTCTCAGAGTCCCCACAAACCACAGTGTTGTTTGCACTGCATCTCTGTCCCTCATACTTTCAAGATGGTGTTGCTAGAAGATGCTTTCCTGCCTATGGGAGGCTGAGACTGGTCACAGATTATCAACCTCTTCTGGGCATTCAACCGTCCAACCTTTATAAACGCTCAGCGGCTCCACACCACTTCTGGTCTTCTTCCTTCTGCCTTTTACTCCTGTCTATCCAGTGCCTGTGACCCCTTCATTCCCACTTTTCACTGCCTGAGACAGAAATCGTCTCGGCTCTCCTCACACCTTACTGTCTGCCACACTCCTGTTTCTCAGCCTAATGTCCTGGCCTCTCCTGTCACCATCAATAACCTTTCAAGATCTCTAAATCCAGTCCTCAACCCTTTTTCTGCACACCCCTAATGTTCCATCTAGTCTTGTGGTTTTCAATACCATATATATGATATCGACTGTTTAATTTGCATACTAAGCCTAGAGTTTCTTTGATTCCTTATTCCTGACACCTCCTACACAAAAATACAGCTGATCACTCTTATGTTTCCCATATCAATAACTGCTACCTATCTTTCCTGGACCTCTCTCATACACCATACGCAATCTGTAAAACTCCAACTTTTAAAATACATGCAGAAGCACACACGGCTTCAGCTGCAGTTTAAGCCACTACCATCCACTGCATCGCTACCATGTTTGTGCCTTTGGCTGGCTTCAAAGTGATCTTTACAAAGCAAGTTGGTACATCGTGCTACTGTTCAACTCTGGTGCTGCCTAAGGATCCTTATTTGCCCCAAGGGATATAACCCACACCATATCAGAGATTTTCTTAGTGGACAGTTAGTTATTCAGGGTTTGAAGTCATTTAATCCCATTTCTGGAATCAGAAATTGTATCCTAGCTCCCGAGGGAGCAGGGTATCTGACTGTGTGGTGTGGATGCTGGAGCTGGGGATGCTGTCCTCTCTTTCTGCCATGGAACAGCTGCTTGAATGACTCGGAACTCTGCATAGGCCCTGACCCTGAAGGAAAAGACAGGCCTCAGGCTGGAACTTCTGGGACCAACAGTTCTAAAACTGTCTGGTGAAGGGTCTTCTTCCCTTTAATCTCGCAATCAAAAGAAGAGACTACGGGCATACTGCTTTTCCAAAGATCTGACAACACTGACTGGTGTCCCCATTGTAAGCTTCCACCATTTTTTTTGTTCTTGTTGACCTAAATCAATCTACCAGCCTCCTTCATAGTCAGAGGCAACAGAAGTTAAGAGGTTTCCTATCCACAGCACCACTCTGTGGCTCGTATTGCCTTCTCTGTCAAGCTCACACAGTTTAAGTGGTCTTCTCATTGGCTGTAGCAGAACAGCATTTTGTATGGATATGGATTCTTTCTTGGGATCTCCCTGTATGGCCATCTATATTAGTGACTAGAGTTAACTAGATGTCACCAGGCCCATCATCTGTAGGTTGGCTGCCAACCTGCTGAATTGTTGGTCATGGTTCCACCTGAAGAATATGAGGAGCCCTTAAGGTTGAGCATGCTGGCCATACTCTTAATCTCTCAGCCATGGAGAGGGTCCATTTATTTATATAAGCCTTAGATTTATATTGAGATACCTGTTTTGCATAGAGTTGGCAGCAATGTGCATGGTGACAGAAGATTCTTGAGTTTTCTACTTCAAGCCTCCTATGAAGGAAATATTCCTAATGTGGCATAATGGACATATTAGGGCTATAAGGCCCATCATTTATGGAAGCATGAATCATTCTACCTGGAGGGAGTGTATCATAGGGTAGGATTTCAAGCTGCCTATATATTTGACCGGGTATCTTCTTCAATTGCTATATGCCATAGACAATGAAAAAGAAACTAACAGAAAATTCCACAAGCTAGAACTATTTACTGTCAGGATACACTGAAGTTCTGGAAGACATACTACGACACTCTGAGAAAACTGTAACAGGTAAGTATGTGTCGAAGCAGTTTATAAATGAAATACTACAAAGCTTGTAATAGTGCATTCAGTTTATAAAAAAGAGCTGCTATTGGTCCAATAGTATAGCATCATATTACCACTATATACCAATGTTGAAAGCTTCTGTACACACATTCGCTTTGCTTCCCAAGTAGCACATGCCTTTGACAGTCTCATTTGCTAACATGCCAATCATAGTTTTGCAAATAACCACTCTTATTATTTATGAGACAAATCTAACCAGTTCCAAGAAACAAACTTCCAGAATCAGCAAAGCAACATTAATACTCACTTTCCCCCAAGAAAATGGAAAACTCATTCTAAAGACACGACACAAGCCTAACGGAATGAACTATGCCCCTAGAGAAGCAAAAACGTAAGAATAGTTGCAAGCCTGGAAAACATTTCTATAGGAACTCAGAGACTGAAAAGTCATTAAAAACTGCAAGAAAGGCAAAGGAGAATTGTTTTCCTAGTGCAACATCAAACGTGTCACTGGATTACTAGAAGCTGTTCTGTCACGTTTACTGAGAGTGCCTAGTCTCAGACAACAGGACACAGTTCAAATCACATGGAATCCTGAAAAATTAGAAAGATTGCTTTTATTCTGAAAATAGTGGTACACAACTCAATTATTTCTTTGGTTGCTTGGACATCATACCATCTTAAGACAATTTAAACATGGTTGCCTGTAAATTCTTTCTGTGCAAGAACAGACTGTTTACACTTTGCTGCTGATCTGTATGCTTTACCAATTGCAGTTACTAAACAACTAGTCTAGATATTTACGGTCTACATGAATATAACCAAACATGAGAAAATGGAAACTACAAATTTTGAGAACAGCTTTTTTTTTCTTCCATAGTAGGCTTTTAAAATAGAAGCAAGTGGTCACTTCAGCAACTGAGAATGTTAAATCTACAAAAGACCCTTCAGACAAGCTGTTCTCAAAAACACAAATTATTGCTGGGTGTGGTGGTACACACTTTTAATCCCAGCACTCAGGAAGGAGGGAAAGAGGCAGGTGCAGGTCTGCATAGTGAGTGCCAGGACAGCCAGGTCTATGTAGAAAGACCATGACTCAAAAAAACCAAAAAGAAAAAAACAAAATAAAACCAACCAACCAACAAACAAATGAAAAACAACAACAAAAATCAAACAAAACCCAAAACACAAACCTTCCACCTTATTTTTGATAGAAGGGTAACAGAGGTAAAATTTTCTATCACAATGGACTGTGTCCCCTCAAACTCCGAGTCAAAATAAACCCTTACTTTAAGGTGCTTTTGTCAGGTACTTTGGTGTAGCAATGAATAGTTAATATATACACATAATTTGGGAATGGTGACATACATCTATAATTCCAGCCCTTGGAAAACAGAAACAGGAAGAGCAGGAGTTCAAGCTGGCCTCAAACTCACAAAGATCTGCCTGCCTCTGCCTCCCAGTGCTGGGATTAAAGGTGTGTGCCACCACCACCCGGCCAAGGTTATCCTTGGTCACACATTGAAGCACAAGGGGCTATACATTAGACCCTACTAAAAAAGACAAAATAAATAAAACAGCACATGTAGAAGATCTCAGTAAACAGGTTGAATAGTTTTTAATGTACTATAGTCCTTTAACAACCTCTGATTTTGTTTCATTGATTCAGTTACCTAGTAGTGGAAATAATACCTACGGCAATGGAAAAACAGTCTATAAAATATAAAACTGCCATGACAGGCCAGTGGTGGCATAAACCTTCAATAACAGCACTCAGGAGGCAGAGGCAGGCTGAGCTCTCTGACTTTGAGGCCAGCCTGGTCTATGGAGTGAGTTCTAGGACAGCCAGGGCTACCCAGAGAAACCCTGCCAGAAAGATAGATATAGACAGACAGACAGATTAAAAAATATATAAATCTTCCAACAAGGGCTATAGCGTCTCTTTAGATAATTAAGGGCCAACGTAGGGTTCAGATAGACATGTAAACAGTCAGTGGGATTTAACCAAGGCAGGATTACACAAGAACAGAAGTGGGGTGTACTATCTAAATTACATGAAAATACACAGAGCACAAAACCTAAGCTGTTCAGGAAAGAGTAGCCATAGCTGGGAGCACAGTGAAAAGGCAGCAGGCCCAGTGTACTGTGACTGAGAGAATTGAAGAGTCAGATGATGTGGGAGTGTCATATAGCAATCTGTTGATTTTATTGGTTAAGTAATAAAGAAACTGCTTGGCCCTGATAGGTTAAAACATAGGTGGGAGGAGTAAACAGAACAGAATGCTGGGAGGAAGAGGAAGTGAGTTCAGAGGCCATGCT
>NW_004950263.1:2059-3741 GCF_000317375.1 Microtus ochrogaster
AAAACAAAACAGCAAAAGAAAGAAGAAAAGGAAAAAGAAAAAGAAAAAAGACAAAAAATTGCAGTCTCTTCCCACTCACTCTCTCATCCATTGGCACTTAAAGAGCTCTCAGGCTGAACTGGAGACCAGGGTGTCATTCGTAACTGGAAAGCCAGAAACCTTAGGGACTCACAGGAAGAGTGACTGCAGCACTTGATGCCTCAACCCTGCTAATAACTGTTATATAAGGCATGGTAAAATACGGGCTTTGGCAGAGCGCTACTCCCCTTTTTCTATTATTATTGCCACACAACAAAAAGGACTTGATTTGTTGGTTGATGTGCAGCACTGGTATTGAAATCTCACTGACTCCTTCCACACTCGTTGTCAATTCCCGAACTTGTCAAGTCAACTATCGTGAATCTTTGATGCTTATTGGCTCTTTAGGAACCCAGAGAAACAAGACAGGTCTACAGCATCCCAGAAACCTCCCAGTTCCTGAGTGGTAGCCCTGGATGTCTCAAATCCATCACATGCAGAAATCTCTCTATTCCCTGCTAGTGGTAAACTCACTACGTCTGTCTTCCCCAGGATCACTAATTATTTCTCCATGTCATGTTTTCCTGTGAGATCTGGGGCCAGCTTTCTTCTTCCTCCCTCTGGCCTCCCCACAAGCTCCATTCTCTAGACAACATGTCTAGAACCGAGTCTTATAGGGACCAAGAGAGTGTGTCTTGAGGGTAGTTGGCATTTCTAGGACACGAGTGACAGCACAAAATTCTGAGAGATCTCCGGGATACCGTAGAAGATGCAGAGAGGGGACTGCTGATTTCATTAGGCACGGCCTTTACCTCCTGGCTAATATTTCTCCCTGTACTGACAGACTGACCGAACAGAACCTGAGGTTTCCTTTCCAGGAGTCTCTCCTGCAACACAGAGGGAGCCATTCAGGATATCCTCCTTCCACAACCAGAAATTTCTCTCTGCTTCCTTAAAATCTTTTCACTACTTCCTTCACCCATGGGGAGTTAGTTAGTTGAACACTCACTTTTTTCATGAATGACCGTTCCTCCCTCTCCTGAACATCTCATATTACTGATTCATACTCACTAATATGAGAAATTAGGCCAGGGGGACACGGAATATTAGGGTTCAGTCCTCTGAAGTGAATGAGCACTTAGGGAATGCTAAACTTAAGGGAACATGACTCTGAGTGGTAAGATATGAATAGCTGCTGATAAGGCACAGATGCAGGCATCGGGCTGAGGCACCAACTGGGCTCTCGGCATCCTCCTGCATCATCAGAGCTGTGTGAGAAACTCAGCTCAAACGAGGGGCCGTGTTCAAAGGGAGAGGAAAAAATCTATGACTGCACTGTTTTTTCTTTCTTTCTTTCTTTCTTTCTTTCTTTCTTTCTTTCTTTCTCTCTTTCTCGCTTTCTCTCTCTCTGAACAATCACTCGCTTAGAAAATGGTGGCCTCCATATCACTGGGTATTTGATTAAGGGATAGATGGGATGCACACACGGCGCTCGCACATAAACACGTACGCACGTGCATGACATATACGGATGGGGGGTTCCAATGTTTTCAGAGGAAGGTGCTCATTCTTAATAATAAATGTGGTGGTAAATAAGCCTAGAAATAGCTGAATATGAAATCATTAAAACTCTCTCTCTTTCTCTCTCTCACCATATGCCAGCA
>NW_004950263.1:6076-6626 GCF_000317375.1 Microtus ochrogaster
GTGTGGGGGTGGGTGCATGCCTTTAATCACAGCACACACACAGATCTCTGTGAATTCAAGGATGGCCTGATTTACAGTGTGAATTTTAGGACAGCTCAAGAACACAAAGAAACCCATTCTTCCTTTCTTTTTTTCTTTTTTTCTTTTTTTTCTTTTTTCTTTTTTTTCTTTCTTTCTTTCTTTCTTTCTTTTGATTATTAATTTTTTATTATATATACATTTTCCAGGATACAGTGCCAGATCTTATTACAGTTGGTTGTTAGCCACCATGTGGTTGCTAGGAATTGAACTCAGGACCTCTGGAAGAGCAGCTAGTGCTCCTAACCTCTGAGCCATCTCTTCAGCCAAAAGAAACCCTTTCTTGAAAAACAAAACTAAACAGCAAAAGAACGAAAGAACAGGAAAAAGAAAAAGACAAAAAAATTGCAGTCTCTTCTCCCTCACTCTCTCATTCATTGGATCTTAAAAAGCTCTCAGTCTGAACTAGAGACCAGGGTGTCATTCATACCTGGAAAGCCAGAAACCTTAGGGGCTCACAGGAGGACTGACT
>NW_004950264.1:0-6624 GCF_000317375.1 Microtus ochrogaster
ATATGTATATATACATATATATATTACTTTTAAAACCAAGAATTTTCACAACTTGTATTCCATTTTTTTGAGCCCCATCCAGAGGGATGGCCATAACATGAGATTCTGCCACATTTAGGGTCATCACTCAAAAGATTTCGGTCATTTGTGTATGTTCAAGTATGTGTGCATGCTCCCTGCGTAGGAGGATACACACATGTGAGCCTGTGGAGGCCAAAAGTCGATTTTAGCTTTTTCTATAGATAACACGCACTTCACCTTCTGAGGCAGGATCTCTCACTGATTCAGGGCTCCATACGAGAGCTAGACTGGTTGGCTAGCAAGCCCTGTGGATCTTCCTGGCTCTAGCTACCCCAGTGCTGAGGCTACAAACATTTGCCCCCATGCCTGGCTATTTTCCATGGGTGATGAGCATTGAATTCAGACACTCATATTTGCAAAGCAAATATTTTATCAAGTGAACTGTCCCTCATAACCCTCAAAGTCCTTTTACTTTTCGTTTTCCATCATTGTATAGACATTATTATAAACAGTCTGATTTTTAAAATGTAAATCAAGTTGTCCTTTATCTATTTTAATGATCTATACTACGTCATTGAAAAAAAGACATCACTAACTAAGCCTAGCATTGGAAGATTGTCTTGATTATGTATTTCACATGGTTTGTATCCAAGCTGCAGGGTTTGTTTGTTGCTGTTTTTCTATTGAACTTTATCATAAATATATTCCATGATATGTTTTCATAATTAATATGCAAATAGATGTATAGTTTATAATTAATTTCAACTGGGCACAGTGAAGAACTTGAAAACCTCAGCATGGAGGCATCTTTTTTGGTAGAAGTTCAATGAAATCCCCCAAATGTCTTTGTTTTTGCAAGCCATAATTTGCAGATTATTAATACAATAAATCCTTGTTGTCTGCGAGAGTTGGCATCATACCCATGAACTCCTGTGCAGAGAGCTCACAAAAAAAAGAAAAGGAAAGAAAAAAAGCATGTGGTTTCAGTGTATGCCCATAACCTGCTTCTGACACCACAGTATCGCGGCCTTTTATAGACGCTATAATGGCCTCGGCCAGAAGCAGCTGCCGTTGTTAGCCACAGGAGAGAATCCACACACAACCTCGTGAGAGGAGGCCTGAACCAGATTGGACTTCTGGATTCGCAGTCTTTAGTTCAGGAGAGCACTGTCGATGGCGCATTTTTACCCAGGGGGAAAAATATTTGATTTCTGACAAGGATTTCAGAAGTCAGTGTCCATGCTTCTTGGCTCCTTCAGTGGGAGGTTCAGTTTGGTGACAGGGCTATCTAAAGTCAACTGTCACTTAAAAGACAGAGCTAGGCCTCAAAGCCAGTGCTAGCATTTTGGTTTATCTGTCCATGTCCTTCCCACTCTTTCCCCAGTGCACACATGCGCACTCGCGCGCGCGCGCGCACAGACACACACACATACACACACACATTCTCCATCATGGGCTTTTTGGGGGATCTCAAGGAGGGGCAGCAGGAGAATTTGGCAGCACCTGCTCTTGTATGTCACACCATTGAGCTTCACGTCTGGACTTAGAACTAACGCGCTGATGACCCCATTCCAGAATTCCTCCTGTCACACGCTTCTGAGGGGGTGTGGGGGGAAGCCACAATAAAATCAATTCCATAAAGCGAAATGTACTCCTTTTGAAATCATCACAAATTCAGCTGGACCAGTTGGAGTTAAAGAGCTGACAATACCAAAACACTGAGACAGAATCGCTGGTGCTTATGGAATTAGGGTTCACCTTCCTGAGAGCACCTTCATGCCAAGCAACAACCAATATCCCAGTGTCGCTGGAGGGAACAATAGCGCCCTGCATTTCTGGGAAGATTTAAATCCAAGATCCTAACTGCTCGACATCATTAAAAATCTCCAGGCAGTTTTCATGAGAGCAAGGGGGTGGCTGCCTGAGGTTTTGGCTGACAGTCAACCCAACTAATTACATTCTGTCTACTGTGTCCTCCTGCAGTTTCAATTGGATGTGTTATTTTATTTTATTTTATTTTTACTTCCCGTCCTAATCTGAATGTAGGGATGCTGTGCGTTCCTGAGCAGATACTGGCGTTCTCCCTGGTAGTAGAGGCTTTGCAGAAAGATGTGCTTTCTCCTCATAGAAAATTTAGTAGACATTAAATAGTTCTTCCAAATGGTCCTCAGACCCTGCCAGGACTATGTTTGTAGGCAGCAACATATTTATACTGTACTTTCCCCTCACCGTGTTTGGGCACGAGAAGGGATGCTTGACCCCAAGGTGATGATGTCTCACTTAACAGCATCACGCCAATGGCCCCTGAACACTCTTCTCTCCTCCCCGGTTGCAAGCTTTACTATTGGTATTACCGGTGGATTACATAGACAACCACACATTTTAAGGCCCAGTTACCAGGGAGAAAATGCCCTGCCCACTCATCTACTCACTGGACCATAGGTAAAGCCGTTTGGCTATCTATCCGTCCATCCATCTACCCATCTTTCTGTAAGCCAAACAAAGAGAACGTGGGATTTATTAAAGTCCCGATTTTTGCTCTTCGGTAGAATTGGTCTGTGAATGTCACCAGATGTGGCCATCCCTAGACCACCACAGAGCTCTTTGGTGGGGAATCCAGGAAACAAAGCACCTAATTCTCTCTCCTTCCCCTCACTTCCCCATTGTGGTCGCCAGCTCTGGGACTTTCATTACATATGCTGTATCATAACTAGACACACAGTAGAGCAAGTGAGGGAGATCTCGAAAATTCTTAGACCCTGCTATTCTTACCCCTTCCTCTGTGTTTGATAGAAAGAAATTGGACCCTTGCACATAAAACATTTGAAGCAAATTTCTTTTTCCTTAAAAATACATTAGCAAAATGTTTGTTGCCCCCCGCCAAACTGGGGAGTTGGATCAGTGGTTAAAAGTGGGGCAAAAGGGCCTAAGGTAAGGTTCTAGCAGTCATGTGACAAGCCAGAGAACTTGACACCTTCTTCTGGGTTCTCTGCACGAGTACATATATATGCATTACACTCATACAGGAACGCACATACACTCCTGTATGGGCACATCATATACGTGAGTAAACAGTTTCACTTCACGTGTTCTTTTAAAATTAACGAAAACATTTTAAAAGGCCTCTGACTAGTATTTTGAAAGGGCTGTGCTAGAAGCTAAGCAAGATCTTGACTCTGATTCTACAACCTCATCTAATTCTCAGTGCGACCTTGCCTGGAATCCTTCTTAGATCGTTTCTGTCCAGTTACTGTTCTGTTGCTGTGAAGAGACACCACGGCCATGGCAACTCTTATAAAAGAAAGCATTTAATTGAGGGCTTGCTTACAGTTTCAGAGGTGTAGTCCATTATAATCGTGGCAAGGAGCACGGCGACATGCAGGCACAATTGGTGCTGGAAAGGTGACTGGGAGCTGGACATCCTGCTCTTTAGGCAGGAGGCAGAGAGAGACACCGGGCCTCCAAGCCCACTCTTCCTCCAACAAGGATACAACCACATCAAGAAGACCACACCTCCTAACCCTTCCAAACAGTTCATCCGCTGGGGACTAAGCATATAAATATAGGAGCCTATGGTGGCCATTCTCATCCAAACAAGCACATTATCTTAGAGATGAAGAAAGGAAGGGCCATAAGAGGGCTTATCTGCCCAGAGTAGGAAAGGATGGAATTGGGATTCATTGGGAATTCAGCCTGCACTATTCATCTCTGAGCCGTGCCGCCTCCTCTGGACCTTGCACTTAATTCATATCTCATGCCTTGAACATCCATCTCCATAGCAGTCAAAAGCGTAGTCCTTTCAGCCCCTCCTTAAATGAAGATTTGGAAGAACGAGAAATAAGATTGTCTTTTGTGTGTTAAGCTATCAGCCTACACTTGGAAAATCGGAGCAGAGGTACTCTGCATCATCTGGAAAGGGCTATCTTTCTTTTGCTTTTTTTTCCACACTGATGTGATATTTTAACCAGCTCCTTCTCAGTCATAGTTGCGTCTACGTTGCCTTTGGGCTGTCCACATACTTGGTGCTTCTCGGGCTGGATGCCAGAAGAGAACACATTGCTCGGAGGACAACTTTTCTTAAAGAAAAGGCATCAATTAGAGAGAATTACATTTTCCCTGGAAACAATGGAAGTGTATTCTTGAGTGTAATATTACCAAAGATGAAGCTGGAAGAGAGATGTCTTTCAACCTGGCCAACTACAAGTGATGGCTTTATCCTTGTACGGGTAGGGATTGCTCAGATGTCTCAACCTTAATGTGACTTATCAATTGGCCATATAACCATTACACTGCTCATTTTAAATCACTTGATTGCCTTTTGATGGGGACCATCCAGCCCTGTCATGGTCACACCTATAGGGAAAAGATGTTTTCTAGGTGACAGCTCCTTTCATTGTATGCCAGTTCCTGGAGTATTTCAAGCACTTCTTGTCAAGAATTGTGTTCCTATGACTGTCCCTGACACCAGCCCCCATCAGCACAACCATTTGCCTCCTGAGACCTAAGCCTGAGAGGCCCACATGATCCCACAGCCAGTCCAAGATGCACACTTTCTCTCTGAGCACTTCTAAAAAGCCTCTCTTCGAGACATGCATCTGTCCCCTGGACACTGCACACAGTGTCCTGTGAGTCCCTCGTCTGTGATAGGAATCGCTGTGGCTACAGTGAAGCGAAACAAGAAGTTTGATTATTCTTCTCGGCTCCATGTTTCTGGTACCCAAAGCTGTGGTTCTCTGTGAGGGCCGAGCTGAGTGATGCTGATATACTTTTTATATCATCTTCACATGAGAATCTCCATTTGCAAGACAAAAGAAGCATAAAATATGAAATTTCTGCAAAACTGGAAGTGTGGAATTTGTGTTTATCAGTATGTGGTAAATGTCAAAATAATAAGTCTCTCCAGGGAACAAACAGTCTCCTCTGGAATTCTTGCCAGGGCTGTTATGAGCACACACTGCCAGGCCGTGTTCAAGGCACAGAGTGGAATCCCCCATGCCTTCTCTTTGGCTGAACATGTTTGTGATTGAAAATTCAGACATCAGTGACAAAGTGATCTCTAGAACAAATCCTCAGAGGATTTGAGATGGTTCTGTTCACTATAAAGAAGGAAGTCAAGAGACGGCAGTTGCCTCCAGACTTCATAAAGCTCAGCTACTGTGTGAAATACATACAGAATTGAGATCCCAGGAAAGACAAAAAAATAATTAAAAAAAAGAACACTTAGGTAATGTGTTCTAAAGGGAAAAACGTATTCTTGAGTTAGTAGAAATAACTTCTTGGTGTGACTCTATGTAGATCACTCTTAGCACAAATGAAAAATTATAATATTAACCAACTAGCCAGGTGGTTAATGTTGAGTTAAACAGTCAGTGCTTAAATGAAGTCTGAGGAAGGAGGTAAACAGTCAGTGCTTAAATGAAGTCTGAGGAAGGAGGCCTGGGCTGAGCCAGGAACAAGTGTGGTTCTTGCCTGAGATTTCACTGGATCTAGTAAAACAGACAAATTGCATGCAGAAAACAGTCAGAAAATACAACATCTAGACCCAAGATGGGGTTATGTCAATGGTTCTTATGCCAAGGCAATTTTGCCCCGGAGGGATAAGGCAGTGCCTAGACAATAGGGGTATTTATGAAAGAGGGTTGGCTACTGTCATTGATACTGCCAAGCTTCCTACAATGCATGAATAGCCTTTTCCATAAGGAATTATCTGGCCCCCAAAGGACTTGTATGGAGTGTGTATACCATCCTGCTATAGGACTGGGAGAAATTCGGCTCCAGAACTGGATAGGAAGGGGATTGGTGAAGTCACCAGAGGGGAAATCTGAAAAGGGTATCTAAAGGCGAGTGGGACAAGCCATGGTGATTGGCTTGCCTCTTTTCTCACCACTAGCACTATCAGCTGCTGTCTGCCTTGGTTTCCCTCTTGTTCAGTATCAGACATGTATCAAAGCCACGTTAGCATTTAAAGAAATCGTTATTATGTCCCGGGACCTTGTGAGTACTTCCCAGGCCTTCAGTCATTTGTCTGTGCTCAAATGTCTCTGAGCTGGTTCCATTTTAAACATAACAAAACTGAGTCACGGGAGGCCACTCTTTCTCCATATCACACAACTGGGAGATGCTGAAGCTGGATGTTGAGTCCAAGTGCTGAGATTTCAACCGTGACGTCATTGCGCCCTCTTCTTCATTGGAGGTCTTTTACCATGCACCCAGGGATTAGACTTTGTTCAGGTGCTTTCTGCAAAGAAGTAATGAAGTGTATCTTTGCTGAGTCCCTTACCCAGATGTATGCTGGGGTCAGCAGACACACCTGAAAACATCCCAGAGAAGTAAACTTGTCCACCATCTCTCTTCTGGCTCTGAGTGACACCTTTTCAGCTCTGGTGGACAGTGGGAGAGGGGATTTTCTCTCTTCTCTGGGACACAATTTTTGATAATAAGAACTAGACTAGTAAGCATAGAATTAGAGCTTAAAATACATCAGACAAAGTAAATTTCAGATTGGTTAAAAAAAAAATATGTGCTTTGAGACCAGCCTGGTCTACAAGAGCTAGTTCCAGGACAGGCTCCAAAGCCACAGAGAAACCCTGTCTCAAAAAAAGC
>NW_004950265.1:0-1915 GCF_000317375.1 Microtus ochrogaster
GGGAGAAGATGAGCAAGGAAGTCAGGACCACGAGGGGTGCACCCACCCACTGAGACAGTGGGGCTGATCTATTGGGAGCTCACTAAGGCCAGCTGGACTATGACTGAAAAAGCACGGGATAAAACTGGACTCTCTGAACATGGTGAACAATGAGGGATAATGAAAAGCCAAGGACAATGGCACGGGGTTTTGATCCTACTTCATATTCTGGCTTTGTGGGAGCCTAGCTAGTTTGGATGTTCACCGTCCTAGACATGGACGGATGGGGGAGGACCTTGGACTTTGCACAGGGCAGGGAACCCTGACTGCTCTTTGTACTGGAGAGAGAGGGGGAAAAGAGTAGGGGGAGGGGGAAAAGGGTGGGGGGAGGGGGAGGGAATTGGGAGGATGGGAGGAGGGGGAAACTTTTTTTTTTCCTTTTCTCAATAAAAAAAAGAAAAAACAGAAAAAAGAAACAAATATTAAAAAAAGAAAAACTCACTGATCAGACCAGGCTAGGTCTCAAACTCACAGAGGTATGCCTGCTTCTACCTCTAGAGTGCTGGTATTAAAAGCATGCAATGCTATTTTGAGGTACCCGAACTCTCCAGACACCTGAATAAATCACATGGAGTTCTTATTATCATTACTACCAGCTGAACTATGCAAAGAAGAGTAATGTGAAACAGCTCTGACCTTGAGTTGTTTGATTTTTTTTTAAATACAAACAACACAATTGTGACATATACAGAAAGATATCTGTGGATATCTGTGGCAGGTATTGTTTT
This sequence comes from Microtus ochrogaster, assembly GCF_000317375.1. Lineage (NCBI taxonomy): Eukaryota > Metazoa > Chordata > Mammalia > Rodentia > Cricetidae > Microtus > Microtus ochrogaster. The sequence goes on from NW_004950265.1 coordinate 768, forward strand.
AGGAAACAGAGAGATAGCAATTAAATGGTCAGCTTGTTAACCTTTAGGTCAGGGTCACATTGTATAGGAGCATACCGCTGTTCCAGACACCATTTTACCTCAGGAATGTGTGACTGGTCCAGAGACCAGTTTACCATTGAAATTTATAACTAGTCTAAACCAGAAACCAGCTTTATCCAAGACAGTTTTAGTAATTAATGTATTCTTAGGATTACTTTCAGCATACGTATAGTTCAGTAATCCACTAAACTACCATACTTGAGGCTCAGTCGTCCTTTTACAATAATCTACACATGCTAAATACATCTTTCCTTTCCTCTGTAAACCCTTTTTAGCTACATAGTAGTAGGTTATTAGTAAAACACAGTGCACTAATATAGGTTTTTGTAATATTTGTTGGGATGAATACCATGGTAAATATATTGTATGGTAAAAATAGAAAACATTTTAACAAAGAGTAAAATAGAAAGGGCATTTTTGTATAAAGTGGACTTTAGTGCTATTCAAAAATCATATTTTCACAAAATTGATTGCCAATAATATAAAATGACTAGTTGTTTCTTATCAAGTTAAATTTTTCATCAATATTGGGATTACTGTTTCTGTAGATGTTGATAAAGAAGAGGACAGAATTAAAATATCTCTTAAACAATGTAGTGAAGTAAATATATAGGTATTCCAGTTCTATGAAACCACTGTGAGAATCCTGTCTCAGTCTCCTATTTGACTCAGTGGTGAATGCTGGTCTCTTATTTTTGGTATCATCAGAGCAGGAAGCATAACAAGGGAAAAACACAATTGACTCTAGTTTTCAAATATGTAGCTTTTTTTTTTAAGTATTTCAAAGCTGTTTGAGATTCTTTTATTGAAAATCCTTCTTTTAGATCTGTATTCCCATTTTTTCTTTTCTTTTTTTTAATTGAGAAAAAAAAATTCCGCCTCCTCCCAGCCTCCCACTCCTCCCGCCCTCCCCAATTACAAAGGAAAAGATTTACATTTTGACTTTATTCATCTCAAGAATAATTCTTTTTTTCTTTTTTTTTTATTGAGAAAAGGAAAAAAAAAAACAAGTTTCAACCTCCTCCCAGCCTCCCATTTCCCTCCCCCTCCTCCCACCCTTCCCCCCTCATCCCACCCTTCTCCCCCTC
>NW_004950265.1:4465-6619 GCF_000317375.1 Microtus ochrogaster
TTATGTTGTCTTATTGCTATTGCTAGAACTTCAAGCACTATATTGAAGAGGTATGGCGAGAGTGGACAGCCTTGTAGTGTTCCTGAGTCAAGAATAATTCTATCTAGAAAAAGAAACAGAGACTTAATAGCTGTTGTATTAGGGCTCTTAAGAGGAAACAATTAACAAAGCAAATATTTATTACAATGAACATTTCTTATAGTGGCACAGGTTGGTTGTCTTCATGCTAGTGAGGCTTTGCTAGTGGGTCCAGCTTCTTCTCAGTCTGTAAGACTGGATCGTCACAGTCCCAGTCTAGCACAGAAGGCCTAGAGGATGCCTGGAGAAGTGGTCTTTAGTCCATGATGGAGATGAAGGTGGGTGGGTTCTAATGGCAGCAACTAGGTAAGCAGTTGCACTCATTAGCAAAGAAAGAAGAAGGAAGATGGCCAGGAAAATCAGTACTGGGAGAAGAGAAGGGCATATCAGAGGGATTTGTGGGAGAAAAGGGAGAAAGGAAATAATGTATTTATATGTTTTAAAAAAATTTAAATTCATTTTATTAATAATTGAGTAAGTGCTGTGTTAATTCAAAGAATAATACAGCAAACTGCAACAATCTTAAGATATTATTTAAAGTTAAGAAATTTTTGTTTAATATAATATCTTTTTGTTTAATAAAAAATAATTTCCATTTAGTCCTTCTCCATACAGCTGTATACATATAGAATTGTTCTATTGTTGACATTAAACCAGCACCTTGTTCTAGGAGGAAAATTTTCTTCAGAGATTTTTGTAGATTTGCATTAAATCCATAAATTATTCTGGAAAATAATTGTTGAAAATGCAATAATGCCCTAAGATCTGTAGGTGGGATCTCACTCTGTCCCTCTTCAGCTTCATGGCCTTTGTCATCTCTGTTGGAAGAAGTCAGATGAGACACCTTGAGCATCATGGAGAAGCATGCACATTTTATCACAGTGTAAAGTGGAACATGGTCCAGCGGCGAAAGAGGGCAATGGCCCAGAAAGGCCATAATGGGGAGAGCACTCTCATCAAATGGTAACAGACAATGGTTAGGGAACTCATAGTTTACATTTTTAGGTAAATATTTTAACAATACTTTCCAGTCTCTAGAACAGACCACCTTCCTGAGGACTGTTTTCTTATCTAGGAGATAGATAAGTATATTTACATTAAGTTTTAAGAGAGAGAACAATGTATGTCTTGTTCTTTATTAGAAAACCCTCTAGAAAATAATGATGCTCTTTCTTGTAGTTCAGAAGGCAATTTCTCCACCTATGGCCATGGATACCACTAGATGACTTGTTTTGACCCATAGTCAAAATCTGAATCATTAAGTTTCTGGCTTCATAAGCTAGTGCTTTTGAGGGAGGATCCATCTCCTTTGACCTTGAGGCCTGCTGATGTCTGACGAGTAAACAGAAGTGAATTCATGTTACATATTAGCTAGTGTTCCCTGGATGAAAGACCCTAGACGAACATATTTTCATCTCACTGCTTTGAACATTTTATTAAAAAATTCATTTGCTGCAAGATTATTTAAAGAAAGTTTGTTTGTTGGTGATTTCTCTACCATGTTTGGCAATTAATGCGAGCTCATAAATGAGTTTTCATTTTATATTTATTTAGCACCTACTACTAAGATACACAAGTAATACCTTTGCTTAAAGAATTAGATCTGACTTGTATTAGTTAGGGTTGCTATTTCTATGATGACACACCATAACCAAAAGCAAGTTGGAAAATAAAAGCTTTGTTCTGTTTACAATTCAATATAACTGTTCTTCACTGAAGGAAGTCAGAGAAAAATCTCAAACAGGGCAGGAACCGGGAGTAAGGAGCTGATGCAGAGGCCATAGAGAAATACTCCTTAGTGGCTTCCTCATCTTGGCTTGCTCAGCCTGTTTTCTTACAGAACTCAGAAACATACACAGAAATAGCAGTAACTATAATAGGTTGGACACTCCCCATCAATCACTGATGAAGAAAATACCTACAGGCTTGCCTATAGCCAGATATTTTGTTTTCATTATGTTTATATAGTTATTCCACATTCCAACTACAATTCCCCTCCCTCATCTCCTTCCATTCCTTCCCTAAACCAACCCTCCTCCCAGTCTATTCTTCCTCCCTTTCTTTTTTTTTTTTTTT
>NW_004950266.1:0-6614 GCF_000317375.1 Microtus ochrogaster
CCAGCCTGGTCTACAAGAGCTAGTTCCAGGACAGGCTCCAAAACCACAGAGAAACCCTGTCTCGAAAAAACAAAAAAAAAAAAAAAAAAAATCCTAAGCAGACTTATTTCCAAGTCATTTTCGGGTTGTTCTATCAATTTAATTTCATCCGAGGTAAAGTTTTTTCCATTAAAAACTTTTCCGTAGATATCTGCCTTGTTAATATTCTCTGAGTATTCGGAATTTTGCTTTACATGCTCACCTTGCGTGGCTCAACTTTAGATTAAATGTGAGCAGGTTGATGTTTCCATTTTGTGGTATGAGGAACATCACAGATTCAGTCTCTAAGCCAGCAGGTGTGTTAACCTAGGGCTTTGTTCCAAAATTGTACTTTGCCTTCTTCCCTCTCCTAGGCATCACCTTTCTATTTGCCGGGACGTAGGTTTCAGCATCGTTTCCTGGTGTTCATGACTTAATAGGTATAGTTTAGCTGCACCTGTTTACAAAGGCAGAGCTGAGCCCACTGCTCTCTCTGCTTGTGTTCTCAACCTATGACTCTCCTAGGCTAGAGACTCAGCCACATCTACCTGTCTAATCTTCTCTTGGTTGTTGTAGTGTTTCATAAGTTGATAGAAGGATGGGAACCGATAACACTAAACTCCCCCATTTCCATAGAAATATTCTTGTTATCTATTCTCTAATGTTTTGGGCTCAATATTCTTGGCATTCTCTGAAACCTTAAACATTTGCCTTCGGGTCCCCAGTAGGAAACATGATACACTCCAGTAGGGGTGAGAAAAGTTTCACAGGAGGAGGGACTTGCAGAGATGTAGATGAGTTAAGGAAAATCAGAAAAGCATGATGTCACAAGATTAACAAGGGTGGGAACCACTTAAAACCTCTAAGACCAAAGAAGCAACCATAGGAAGGTAGCAAGGGACAGAACTGGAGAACACCTCATCTATGCTTCAAGGACCTAGGATTTGACAAAACATGACACACTGCTGAGCCTCAGCCTGAATGAAAGAGAGGAGGAGGAGAACACATAGAGTCGCCAATCTTCTGGGATCCTAAGGGGAGATCCAAACAGAAGGTAGAGACCTCTTAACATAATCAAGAAATGTCAGCCTGCCAGGAAGCGGAGCCACCCGTTGGCCAAGGGTAAGGGTGGATCCCAGCACAAGGAGCCTCACAACACTGGTATGCCAAGGCTCATGTTACTCTCGTCTTAAAGCAAACACAGAATTCATCTCCCTTTCCCATCAGCGCCTCTTAAACTGATAACTTCCTGCTGTTTTTGTTTGCAAGGTAGGTATTTCCTGCCAACGTTGTCTGTGGTACCTCCTACGACCCTTTGCTGAGCAGTTTCTGCCTTTACCGTCTTCCTGAAAGTTCTCCCCCAGAAGTGGCTGCCTTCCTGCAAGTCTGGCCCAAGCTTTGCAGTCCATCCGCGGGAGCTTTCTGGAGGCAGAGGCACTCTTTCCCTTATTCCCAACTCCCCTCTCCCAGGGACAGCAAGACAGTGTTGAAGGGAAGCAACTCCCTGGGCCGAAGATGCAGCAGCACATGCTGACCGGATCTTACATGCTTTCCACGACAGCTGGCCACCAGGCTCTGCAAACTACCTCCATTCAAAAATCGAGACCCTAAAACGATCAGGAAAGAATGGAATTTTCCATAATGAATACATCTAAAGCAGAAGATCCAAGGCTCTGTCTTAAAGAGGCTTAAACCCCAGCCTTCCCTCCCTACTTTACTCCCCAGCATAACAACTTCACCCAAGACCGCTTCCTCTTCCCTTGTTTCAAGCCTCAGTGGACAACAGTACTGAGTGATAACAGCTGTCAGCGTCCCATCCAGCAGGACAGACAATAGAACTGGGGGACCCCAACCAGAGAAAGGTCTGTCCATTAGACCTGTCCTGGCAGCCTGCAATCCCACTTAGTTGGTCAGTGGAAGAGAAGTAGGCGCTGACCGTTCAGCAGGCAGGTGGAATTCAAAGTCTTTTTTTTTTCCAAATTAGAGTAGGTTTTCTGTGCCAGGGTTTCTGGGCCCAGATGCAGGAAGAAATCAAATAGCAACATTCATCTTTTTACAAACAGGAACCACTTCCCCACTTTGGAGCACAGTCAGAATGTAGCTGAACGACCCAGTGGAAAAAGCTGACTCTGGCTGTGCCTCCCTGTGTAAGCCTTTGCCTCTAGATCTCCTGAGTTCCCTCTCCGAGAGGGCTTGACAAATATGCAAGGCTTCAGGCCGTCCAAGGAATGCAGCTGGGTTTAGCCATTCATTTCCAATGCTCAAAACCACCGGAGCAGGAAAAGTAGACAGTGCTGGGCAGGATGGTCTCCGGTGAGGTTTGGAAACAGGAGCTACCCCTGGCTGAGCAGGATGAATTGATGTGGTCTGGCCTCGGGGCCAGGAATGGACAGAATGACCATCCTAGCTCTCAGCCAGACCTGGTGGGTCGATGAAAAGAGACGTTTGATTCATTCTTAGGCTCTACCCAAGCGACTCTGAAATATTCCTAGACAGTTGCCAGGAGAGTCAATGGTGGGTGAAACAAAGACCCAAGAGCCAAGACTCCGGCCTGCCAAGCCATTTCCTTCCACCACCTTGCTGTGTTTTCCTTTACCTCTGCTTCTCTAATAAACTGAAAGACCCCTGAGGGCAGAGACTCTTCCCCTCCATTCTGCCACCTTCTGTTCCCTCTGTCACACTGTGCAGAAGAGGTTTTTGATCGATTCACAGTCATTTCTCTGAGTTGCAGCTTCCTGGTTGTGGGCAGGAGGCACAGAAGACAAAGGGAGAAGAGGGGCAAAGAGGAATCACTCTGGAATCATGATAGTTAATGCATTAAGGCCTTCCAGCTTCTACTATACTCTCATGGTCCCAAAGAGAGAAAAGAAATCATTTAAAGAAAGTACAGGAGCTGAAGAGATGGTTTGATTCAGCAGTTAAGAACTCTTGTAGTCCTTGCAGAGTACTTGAGTTAGACTCCCAGATGCACATGGAAACTCACAGCTATCTGTAACTTCAGTCCAGGGGACCCAATGCCCACTTTGACCTCCATCAGCACCACGAACACCACACATAAGGTGTACATAAACACGTGCAGGCAAAACATTCACACACATAAAATAAAAATTTTAAATATAAATAAAAAATATACATCCTCTACCCCATCAGGACTTAAAAAACAAACAAACAAAAAGCCACAAATTTTTAAAACCTGGAAGACAATTCCACCAAACAGGGAGTGTAAATGGAGACCAAAAACATGATACCGAGTTGTATTTGGACTCATTAGGGTTCTGTGGAGGTAGTTTTGTGCAGACAGACAGACAGACAGCATGCTGGAAGATGACTGGAACTGGTCTGGTAGGGAAAACTAGGGAGAGAGAATACAGAATATTCCCTTACAGGAAAAGCTTTGAGTGGTGGTCTGTGGGTTCAGAGGAATTTTGGAATGAGGAGAGACAGACACAGTCCTTTAGAGGTGGCTGTGAGGTAGAGAGATTGATGCAGGATACGTGGCTGGGGCCTGTGGAAAAGGATCAGAAAACATTTTATGAGAAACAGCGAATAATGGGAAGTGGGCACAGGGGAATGTGGCTAAGGTGTGAGCCTTGAAGCTTGCCATATTCTGATGAGAATGAATGCATTCCAACGGGACAAGGGCTCCAAACTGGGAAGCCACTCCAACACCTTAGAAGAATGAGATACGCCATGGTCTCTCTCTTGGCTCTCCAGAAGAGTCTTGAACTTCTCTGATGTCTCTGGGATTCCATGACAGAAGGATCAGAAAAAGAGAGATACTGTCCCTGGGAACTCCAGCATCAAGCGGAGGAAACTAGCAGCCAGGAAGTGAAGGCATGCACCTTGCACAAAGCGATCAGAAAGACAACCACTCTGGTTTGGGGTGAATATAAAGGAGCCTGATTTAGTGGTAATGGGGTATCTCACTGTTGGATCAAGAATGTCAGAGAGACCTTGGTGATTGTCACAAAGGTTAGTCATTGGGTGGCTCTCCTTTGCTATCCTGGGCACGCGAGGCTGTGAGCCAATGAGAAAGCTTACCGTGGGACTTTCTAGCCCCCTGTGATCACAGCAGAAAGACATAAAGTTTTGTAGAATTAGTTCATTACAGAAGTTCACTACTTCTGCTGCTAAACATGTGATTTTTAAATGTCTATTTCAAGACAGATATGGCTTTCATATGGGGATACCCAAAATTGAATGTTTCTGCTCTACAAGGAATGTTTGAATTCTAGGAAGCAAAATACGGCAACTAAGGAAACAAACATACAAATGTGATTACTTAGTTAGTGCTCAATACTATGAAGAAAAGAATACCCAATCCATACAGGGGATGAAGTCATGGGGAGGATGGCAGGTCACTCAAGGCCTCTCAGAGGAGCTGGTGTTTGTGATGAAGCCAGATTTATGGTAATTAGGGGCAGCCCAGAGGAGAGTTCTGACTGAAGTGCACCCTGAGATCTAATCGGAGGTTTAGGAAAAGGGAAATAAGGTGTCTGGCATTCAGAGGGAAAGCGGTGACGATGATGCTACATGCAGAGGTAAAAGCCAGGTAAGAAAAGCAAGTGCTGAGCTTTTCCTTGGGACTCAACAGAGGCCAAGACCCAGGAGGGGCACAAAGAGGCTTGGGCTGCCCCAAGCAGCATGCTTCCCATGCTTGTGCCTCTTGTAGGTAATTAGCATGCACTCCTGAGCCAGCAGCCAAGGAGCTCAGGTCTGAATGAGGCTCTGGGCCAATGAGCAGAGGCTGAATCTGTCTCCAGGAGAGCAATTTGGAGAAGCAAACAGAAAAACCCTAGGAACAGGTGCCTGGGGCTGCCCAGCTCTTCCAGGTGGTGAGGGCTGCCCGTGGTTTCAGAGTCTGTGTTTCCACAAGATGATCAGAGCCTCGGGAGTCATGGCTTTGCCCAGGGTATGTCCTCTGTGCTCACAGTGGTTCTTTTCCCACCTTTGGCTTCTGTTATTATTTCAGATCAAAGAGCTAGGAAGACGCTGGTACTGAATACTGGATTCCTTTTCAAGGTTCCTGTCCTATTAATTAACACATTGTTTTCCCTCAGTGGATTTACTTTCCCCGTTACAGGAGATGTATGGGACAAGATCAATCATAGCATGATAACATGGGTAATCAAACTGGAATGACATTGAATCCACAGATAATTGTAATATGATCATTTTAATAATATCGATTTTTCTAATCTCTGAATACAGGGTATCTCCCTGTTTATTATGTCCTCTGTATGGATTTTATAATTTTCAGTGTAGAGATATTTCACTTCCATGGTCATTTTCATCTTCTCACTTTCAGAAATGTGATCTATTCCTTCATTTCTTTTATAGAAAGCTTATCATTGATGCATGAATATAGGACTGTTTCCTGCATGTTGATTTTGTGCCTCGTAGATTTACATGATCACCTCTCACCGAGTTATAACAAAAGAATGAAAAGCTGTCACTTGTAGGGACGAGGATGAAGCTGGAGGTCATTACCATTAGTGAAATAAGCTAGGAACAAAGATAAATACCATGTGTCTCAGTCATTTGTGGAAACTAGTGAGTCAGCCTTGTTCCTGGAGTGGCGTGGAGTGGAACTGAACAACAGTTCCTGGAGATACGAAGGTATGGGAGGGAGAAGAGAAAAGCCGAATCGGGGGCAGTGGACAGAGAGGAGGGACATCTTCTGGTCCTTCTCAAGCACAATGGGGTTGCAATAGGTGAAGGCAACCAAGATACACTTCAAACTTACTAAAAAATTATGACATTTCTGACACAGAGTATTAATATTTGAAGAGATGGAAACGCTTATAACCCTGATTTAATTATTATAATATGTACGTGCTGAATTACCACCGTGTGCTCTGAGAAGTTGTAAAGCATTTTGTTTCACCAAAATACAATGGTAAAATAAAATAAAGAATAAAATTTAACTAGTCAAGTAGACCAGGGGGTTCTAGTGTGTGATTAGTCAAGTATTTTACCACAAGTTACCGAAACTGTAGCAAGCAATAGTTTAGGTGGAAAGGTTTTCTTATTTTCTGTTATAAGGATAAGTTAACTATAACTCATGGTCGATGCCAAGTATGAAAGAAGTAGAAATAACAAGCTATGGGGATGGGTGTTGGCTTGAGGGATAAGAAAAGCAATGACACCAGGAATTTCTATCTCTAAAGCAAGGGATGAAAGCATCTGTGGTTGTCCAGAGGATTATGAGGTCCTCTGGGGACAGTGCACACACTTGAGTATGACCCTGAGCCAGACTGTGGAAGGACAGGGCAGTGAGGAAAACAGTGACCACATAGTGCACTTTGGTCATTTCTTAGAATCCTCTAGAAAATAGGATGCTACAAGAGGAGAAAGAAAAGCAGTGATAACGGTGCAGCGCACCCACCAGGGACAGCCTGCCTCAGAAGGTGGGGGCGCTGTCCACAGCCAGGAGAGCCAGGAGGAAAAGGAGCGGTGGACGGAACGAAAGGGAGGATTTGCCAAACAAGGAGAGATGGTCTTAGAAACAAGAGTGAGGGCAACAAGGAGAGATGGGCTTAGAAACAAGAGTGAGGGCAACAAGGAGAGATGGGCTTAGAAACAAGAGTGAGGGC